>NC_058189.1:1540000-1847500 GCF_907165205.1 Coccinella septempunctata
ACTCCAAACCTTTCTGCAATTCTTGTGTATGTCCACCCTTCTTCTCGCAAAAATACCGCTTGGGCACATTCCTCTTGGGTCAAATTGCGTGTTTCGCGTTGCATAGCGATCGAGTGTAGAAAATCAAACGCAAGTAAAACTATTGATTACTAGAATTGATCGAGAACTGATTTTAGAATGGAGCCAATACATTCAAAATCTGATAATATCATCTTTTTTTATTCCTGCTGGGAAAAAACATCTGTATTGAAGAAAACCGTTGAAAGTGGATAACATATGCATGCATAATTCTGATAAAAATAATCATCATTGAGAACACCTTCAGTTGTAGAATAAATTTGAGATTTCCATAATGTGCGTTAATATTTTTGCGCAGTGTATGAGGATATTGATGTTCTCCGAAGATGCGATATTTTTTTCGTCGGCTAACACAAAAAATTACATATTACGTTTTAATTTCCGCCTTCTTTTAGATGGCAGGTACTAATCGTCCGCATTCACTTTTCGTCCGCACTCCTTTCGTCTGGCCTAGTTCGTCGTCACTAAGATACCAATAATAGAGGGGCGATTGAATCAATTTTGTGAATAATTTGATAAAAACATAAGTGCCTGTGACAATAACTGTCATTTACAAATTAACTCTTTACGAAATCTGCTAGATTTTACGAGTGCGGGAGAGTTGAACCCCTTTTCACTTTGAAGTTACTTAAGTTGTACATGTTAATAGTAGCAACTCATTTTTTTGCATGAAGATATCATGCCCGAATAGGTAACGATAGATAATAGTAGAGTGATGGTGAAATGAACATTTTGAGTACAGCAATTCTTTTTTTACGAACCAAAAATTGGCTCATGTCTACCTAACCAATGGGAGAGTTGAACAGGGGGCGAGAGACCATAAGTTTGTTTATCAGGAAAAATTGAGTGAAACAATTTTCAATGACCAATGATTGTCCCTGTCAAGGTTTTCATCATCAGCGTATCAAATATTTTCTATTTCATAGTCACTCTCACTTATTTCCGAGATGTTTTGTACTTCTGTTCCTTTGTATATTTTTTTATATTTATTTCTATTATTCAATTTTCTTTTTTTGAAACAAACTACACACTGAGCTCAGTGCGGGAAACTTGGACCACCGATTATGTCTCTCGACCATAGCATAGGTCAAGTCTCTTCCTTTTAGTATATTCAACAGATGTTTTCTTGAAACTTTTACAACTACTATTAAAAAGGCTCATCGTTTGTAGAACAATATTAATCAATGAAAGCAATAAAACTGAATAACACCACGCACCTATTGAACTTTTCAGACAGTGTAACAAACAAAAATTATTCAATTTCTTAATTCCTAACAACAAAATCACGTTCAACCCTGTCACTCCCGAATTGATCTGATGGCGGCCAAAATGGAGCCGCCACTAGTTGTGCCTTTTTACGAGTATGTCACAAGCTATTTGCGATACCAGTAGCGTGAAATTTGAATTGAAAATTTTGAGGTGGTTCAAGTCTCCTACCTGAGCAAGTCTCCCGGACTCCCCCTACACCAATTTAAAAAAAAATCTACTTATTTTTTCTAATATCCACCGAAGAAAAAGTTAGGAGCTTTTTCTGAGAATCTCAACGACACAAGTCAGCACAAATGTAACACAACTATTTACCAAATTTTCAACAAAAAAGCATGAAGGTACGAAAATTGATTTTTCTTCTGATGAAGGAGTCTGATATAGACTCCGAAACGTTACAACATGAAATTATAATTTCAACGTTGTTTATTTTCAGTTCATTGTCAGGCAACAATTTTTTCTAGTTGATTTGCTCCTGACAAATAAGTGCAAGAATTTACGCAGGAGCAAATCGTTTATTTCATTTTTAATTGATTTTGTTTCAGAGATTGGGAGTGAAAACCCTAAAAAGTTTATTAAGAATTGAAGATACTTGTCCAACTTTTTAACAAAATCTTTCTTTTTCGAGAAACTACAAAAATTTTAGTGAAAATTTCAACGGCTTTTAGGGACTAATTAAAAACATGTTGAATCCTGATAATAGGACAATAGAATTGAGCTCTTCTTTTATAAACTGCTTACCACAGATGTCAATGAAGCAATTCGTTGGTTGAGAGACCAAAGCGTGGTCGCGTATCGATCAAAAAAAATATTTAAAAACCAACTGCCCCGCATCTGCTGTTTCCTTATTCAAGGAGCGAGTTATTATCAAGAAAGAAATCCACAACATTCAATTAAAACGAGAATAAATGGACACGACCAGCTAGAGGACTAACCCAATAATTGAATGTTATATTTTAATTACGGTCCTCGAAAGGATTATTCATGTAAGAGGTTCGGTTATTGAAACCGGAGAAGGATAAATTATGCAGAGATTCGGTAGTTACGCTCTCAGTTATTTCCACTTCATCAAATATATCGAAAAAAACTGAAAAGATAATGACACGCTTGCGTTTTGCGAGCCTCGGAATTGTATTGTAATTATTGACTCGAAAATGAAAGTTCACTAGCCTAATGACATAATCTTTATTGTATTCATTTCGATCAATGTCCGGTCGAAAGGAAGTCGGGTCACGGTTCATTCTGCCTCACGAAAAACCTTATCGGCCCTAACGAACAGTAGCCTTAATTTTGCCGGACGATGGATTGGACATTTTTTTTGGCTACTGGAGAAAATCTGACGTGGATCCTAAAAAATTCGTCGTGAAGTTAGCTATGGAATTTTCAATGTCCGTCTATACTCCATTCACTTTTATTTTAGCACTCGGTTGGTCATGAAAATTTGACACCATTTCACTCTGTATAGTACGAAAATGCGGGGTTAGGACGCTTGTCAAAATATTTTTGGGTTTTGAATCAGCGTTATGTTGTCCGTTCTACATAAAAGTCTCAGTATTTACGTATTTTATCACAATGTCGAATTAATATGTGACGAACATAATTGACGTTTATACAAACTGATTGAAGGCATACCAAATCTAGTTATTTGCATGAAAAACACAAAAGATCAGTTTTGAAATATATTTTTTCTACAAGCGTGCGCGTTCAACCTTTTTCCCGCACGCATTCCAAGTTGCAAAGAGTCACTTTCCCAAAGGGTGCGGGAAAAACGCCTGCTATTTCTTTCCCGCACGCAAATGCGTGCGGGAATGGATTAGCAGGGGTTTTTCCCGCACGCAAATATTATAGAGTAAATTAAATTCAATCATGTTTCTATGCACAGAACGTCAACGATGAGAAACCCATAGTTACGACATGCAGAATTACGTCTGTCATTATATATGAATTAATCAAATGAGATATGATCTGCTTCGTGAAATGGATACATTTATATATTTCAAGCGTTTGTAGAAAAAATATTGTTCCTAACTCTTGCGGAAAGTGTCTTGCCCGCACTTGATAGGAAAATAACTATATTTTGGTATGGAAGAAATTGAATTATTGACACATAATATGCAGTAGCTTGAGGCGAGTTATGATTTGTCATCTTCTTTGGGTTAAGGTTGAAGACGTTACATCAGTTGTAGATTTCACAAAAATCAACCCGAAGATGAAATGCATATGATAGAGTGGTTGAGAATGGGTAGCCCTCGAAGGAATTAACGCATAATTACAAAAATGTTAAATTCTTCAATAAAAATCATCTTGCATCAATGGAAGTCAAAAGAATTAAAGGAACTTTCAAGGCAAACACCGTCAAACAAAAATATCACATGAATTAACAATTAACAGGACAACTGGCTCGTATTTATAGCTGTTCATTTTTAATACTTGAGGTATTCGTCAATTTAGACATGAGAAAAATTGCTGCAAAATGGATTCCCAAATGTTTGAATGTTGACCAAAAGCGTGCAAGGGTAGAAGCATCGCGTTCGATCTGTGCTCGATTTGAAAACGATGTAGACTTCTTAAACCGAATTGTTACTATGGATGAGACTTGGGTACATTTCTACGATCCAGAAACAGAGCAACAATCGATGGAACTGCAAACCTCTGGTTCTCCAAGACCTAAGAGGTTTCGTGTCCAAAAATCTGCTGGAAAAGTTCTTGCTTCAGTTTTTTGGGATTGCCATGGAGTAATCATGATTGATTTTTTGGATAAGGGTAGAACAATAACCAGAGATGCAGGTGCAGGACAACGCCCCTGCACACAAATCTCATGTTGTCATGCAAAAAATTCGTGATTTAGGTTTTGAATTACTAGAACATTCCCCTTATTAACCAGATTTGGCTCCATCCGACTATCATCTCTTTCCTCAACTGAAAAAAAGTTTAAAAGATCGTAAATTTTCTTCCAACGAGGAGGTAATAAGCGCTGTGGAGGTCTAGTTTGCAGAGCAAGAAGAAACATTTTTTTTAAAGGTCTAGAGACGCTGCAGGTTCGCTGTAATGAATGTTTCCAATTAAGGGGAGAATATGTTGAGTAATAAAATATTTTGACATTGAAATTTTGTTTATTTCTATAGTAGGCTAAGAATTTTTCAATATATTATCTCTTTTTCAATCACTTTCGGCATTTTTGTAATATTAATTGATATTAGTTGTGGCAATGGTGTGAAAATTATTTCATGGCCCACCGAGTGCTAAAATAAAAGTGAATGGAGTATATATTCTATGTCTAAACGTGATCCTTAGCTTCTAATGTACCATTTTCCAGGTAAAGACGTTGTCACTTTGTGGTTGATGTTCGACTAGGCGTACCTATTCTTTACTGAGTGATTTTGAAAAGAGGAAACTTCCGAAACACCAGTCTCAAAATCTGAACTTCCATAATTTATGTGGAGCAGTATATATTTTCGTTTTTTCTCGAGTCTACTTCATCATCAATATAAAATCCCAAATATCGTCAGCGACAAAGTTCAGTGACATGCGATGATTTCTATAACATTTTTGCCCGCAGTTCGGACTAATATCATTTGATTTAATGGCATTTTCACTCGGAGCAACTGGATATTATCGAGGCAGACAGACGGATAAGTGCAGTTCGAGACGGCCTCAGGGCACCCGAGACGAAATCAATCGAGATATACATAAATATCACTGCGAAATTGTATTATTATTACGTTTCTTCTCTTGGTTTCGGTCGCCCCGTTTGTTGTTCGACTTAAATTACAAGACTTTTCCGAAAACGATGCCTGATAGGATATCGCAGTCGAGGTGTTCCATCCATACTTTTACAGGGTCGTAACGCATAATACTTCATTCCCTTTTATAAAAGCACTCGGTTGGCCATTCAAAATTTTTATCAGCAACTCCAGAACTCTTTCAAACCTACCAGAACTACCCCAATAGTGGTTCTCTAAAAAGTCGGCGCCAACTTCACATGAGTGGGATAACTTTGATCTGATTGCTCAGCAAAACGCAACATGCAAAAAACCGGGTGTTTCAGAAAAATCAAGTGCTCTTGATCAGTGTCATTGACCACAAGAAGACGTAGAAATTTTCTGACCAAAATTAGTTTACGAGTTTTCTACTGTAGGTACCTACTCCCCTTCAAACAAATACAGGTTGAAGAGTGTATTTTTCGGGAATACCAGTTGGTTCAGTTGAAAAATTAATAGTCAGGTAGCACTCAATACTCCCAGGCACATATACAGGGTGAGTACGAATATTTTAACAGTAGATTCTTGATTTAAGGAGAAACACTTATTTCCTTTACCTTTTTTTCCAAATCGGCTCGGTTTAACAGATACAGGCTGTTGAAAAACCATGAAAAACTCACAAACGGTTTTATAGAATGAAATGAAGTTCGGTTTATAGTTTTTCATTTATATAAGTTGTGTTTTAATGGGTTCAAGGTCCGAATGTGACAAAAACCAATTATTTAATTGCCGACAGTTTCGATAACTTTTATTATCATCCTCAGGGCTCTGAAATGAGAGGCACATATTATCAAACATCCTGGCATAAACACTTTAAGATATATAAATTACAATGATTCACAACAAAAGTACAATGGTTATCCACGAAGGTCAAGAAAAAACAAATAGGAAGAAATCACACACAAAAACTAGGAATTCAAGGGTTCATCTTTATATAATTGGTAGTTACAACTAAGTTTTAGTTTTTCTAGTCTAATTAATGAAATATTTGGAAATGAACTGTAAAGATCGAACATGGAACTCTTGTTTACAAATTCACAAACGATAAACTAATATGCAAGAAAATTCACATGTGGTGAGAGCTATTTGTTTTTTCTTGACCTTCGTGGATAACCATTGTAGTTTTGTTTTGTATGTTTGAATCATTGTAATTTATATATCTTAAAGTGTTTATGCCATGATGTTTGATAATATGTGCCTCTCATTTCAGAGCCCTGATGATGATAATAAAAGTTATTGAAATTGGTTTTTGCCACCTTCGGACCTTAAACCCATTAAAACACAACTTATATATTGAAACAACAGGTCCTCATAACCCAAAATCACGTAAGTTTTTCATTTATTTGTTATTTCTCATTATTAACATGAGTACCATAAAAATACCAACAATTCAGAGAACCCAACCCCTGAAATTTGGACACTATCTAATGAAAATTTGAACGTTTTTTCAGATAATTCTTCATATTTTCTCGTAAATGCACCTTTTTCGAGTAATTTGATGATTAAAAATAGAAAATATCTGTAAATTCGGAAAATTTGGTACTTGACCGACAGCAACTTTTTTTAAAAGATCCACAGTGTCACAAATTCATCAAGTTATGCTGAAATTCTGTTTTTCCAGGGGTGGCACAGCTCATTATGAAATGAAATGAAATATCTCTATCTTTTTATCAGGAGGCCGAATCGGAAAAAATTCAATAGGAAAAAAGTGTTTCTTTCGACGTCAAGAATCTACTGTTAAAATATTTGTACGGTCAAAGACTCACCCTGTATACAGGGGGAAAAAGCCTACTATAAATTGGAAGATTAATTCGGAGGCCCAATAGACTGATATGCATATGCGTTTGGTAACATTGTTGTTTTTTGTGTTCTTGTGATATACCTTCATGTGTGCCTTTTCTAGGTTAATATTTTAGTGATTAATGTATATATTTTCGATTTGTAATATAATACTTCTATTTACACTGTTCAAGTAAATAGAAGACACCCCATGTATGTTTAACGGGCCAAAAATTGTATAGTGGTAATGGTACAATTTACAATAAACAATAAAAATAGATTCCCGATAAAACTCTACAAAATCCAGAAACCTAGCAATTTATAAAGCCGAAATGACAATTTTTTTTGATGCCATCCGAATCTTCTATTTTCACATAACATAATTCCTCTCTTGGAAATAATCCAGAGAATCCAATTGTCACCCTGCCTGGATTGTTAAAAAAATTGTTTAGCGTTGTCATCAATAGTTTGATGACCGCACAGTCTTGCCTGACGTTCATTCATTCATTGCTGTATCCCGTTACCGGGAATAAATCTACAAAAAGAAGAAAAAAGAAAAAAAATTGCGAACAGACTTGTAATTTCTTAGGGCTAGTTGCGACTGTGTGCCCTCCTGAGACTAAAGAGACCCAACCGTGACCTGCAGATCCTTCCACACTCAGGGCATGGATAGTCACCAACCAGATCTGGCCACCGCTGAATTCTTCTCGAGTCCTCATTATAACTGTGTACCAAAGACCTCCACTGTGACCTGTCTAACGCTAGTTGTTCCCAGTTATGATTGGCATTAACGGATTTTAGGGATTGATGTAGTATAACCTTAAACCGGTTATACTGGCCTTCTGGTTTCCGGGCTCCCTCAGTGAATTCGCCATATAGAGCTATTTTGGGGAGTCTTGTGTCTTGCAACCTCAAAATGTGGCCGCTCCAACTGAGTCGGGCCCTCGTTACTTGAGTCTCAATTGTTGTACAACTCGCGCGTTGCAAGACTTCTGCATTCGAAACTTTGTGGAACAATCTGATGTGCATTATCTGTCTTAGATGACGTTGTTGCGTTTGTCAAGGTGTTTAATATGTCGCCTGTAGGGCGTCCAGCTTTGCTTCCGTGAAGAAGCCTTGGGAGGACGACTGCTTTGTAAACAGTTGTCTTGGTCTTCAGATTGAGGTCGTGATTTTGAAACACTCTGTCCTTCAGCTTCCAGAATGCCTGTGATGCCGAATTGATATGGTTTTGTATTTCCGTGTCTAGATTAGCCCTACTATTTATGAAGCTTCCCAAGTATTTGAACTGCTCGACCTGTTCTAGAGTTTCATTCTCCCATGAAAAAAATAGGTAGAATAATGCAGCAATTTTTTTAGTTTCTGTGTCTCCTTCCACACGCTTTCCTTTTCCATGAACGATACACCAAGACTTTGGGGGATGATTGCTCCGCCATCTTCAATGTTTTATATTGGTGATTTCTGGTGATATTTTTAGGAGCTTCCACTTCTATCGATAGAAGACTTGTTCTATTCATAGGGGGGCTTTTCAAAAATTATTTGAAATATGTCGTGATAGGATTTTGGATTTTTCTGATCCTCAAAAATAAATGGATAACCGTGAAATCTTCAGGCAATGGAACCTTTGGCGCTACGGCTCTGACATTCGAATGATATCCGAGACGGAGATACCCATCAACCGTCAATTATTTATTTATAACAATTTCATTTGTTTCTCTGTTTCAATTCAAAGATATTCATTAGGGAATTACGAATGATCCGCAAATTATCCGCCAGCGGTTTCCATACTCCGATAATGGGATGTAATTATGGGAACTGAACAAACTGAATTCGTGAAATTCTTATAAAATGTAAATGTACTCGCATCTGTGATCTTTTTTTTCGGCGTTGATTATAGAGGAACTGTTCCCCCCGATCCGACGACTATCGGCATAATCGATACAATGATATCTGAAATGGAGACGTGCACGCCTATCGGAATGTTTCTACAAGTAATATCTTGGGAGGCTGCGAGCTGAGCCGCGAGCCCACATTGGGCATGGTACCCAATGTGAAAGGGCAGATGGAGAGTCTGATTTTTGCTGGAATTGGTTACAGTTGCCTTCATCCCGCAGTTTATCGTGAAGAACTAGGAATGTGTAGTCACGAAAATATCCTTTACGTCCATCAACTTGAATGCATGCAGATTATCCATGGAAAGAATGGGGAATTCTCCTCAATTTGGGTTATCACTGCATATGCAAGTTTAAACTGAATAATTATGAGTTTCATTAATGATTTTTTCAAATGCACCGCGGAAACTATTCAAAATCATTCTTCAAATATGGGATTTTAAATCGCTTCGTTTCTAGTTTACGATTTGGCAACAGCGTCTACTATATAATAAAAAGAACAATATCCGATCAGCTTGTTTATAAAATAATAGCTGTTGATTTACAGGCGCCTACTTACTGGCGAGCCTCAACTGCAACCGGTCATAAAAATCCCATAAATTTTACGACCTTCCTCGATCGTCGCAGACTTCATACACAGCCATCTTTATCTATGTCATCAAGATAATGTATTTGTTGTCCTTTATTATCAACGCATATTTCAGTCGATGTTGCCAACTTGTGCAATCGACATGAAACGCTTTAAATTTTAAATGCCCATTTTTATTTTTCATTTTTAAGTACATACTTAAAATAATTTTTATTTGGGAAACGGTTGAAATGGTTATTTCAAAATGTGACGTTTCAAAGATATTTCATAAAAAATACAGAACTGGACCATCCTCAGAGAGAAAACATTATTTTGAACAATCTGTTCGTCATAAGTTGAACATTTTGAATTGATTGGTGTTTTCTCTTCGGAAAAACGCAATTCCTTTCTAAAAATGACCTATTTGTAGAGTTTGTCACATTAGAACAATAACATAGTCCGCAATTACCAGAAACAGCCAGAATCGAGCAAATTGGTATACCCTGTATCCCAGGGTGGGCAAAATTCGTTGTCTACTGAGGGGATCTCGAGAACTATAAGAGCTAGAAGAAAACTGATGACACATTTCCTAGATCTTCTTCAGAGAAACAAAAAATGGTAAGAACCGAAGTCTCCTACGATTCTTCGTTTATGAGTTATTAGCTAAAAATTGAGATTTTGACGATTTCGAAAGGTCGTCATAACTTTTTTGTCTTTGAAGTTACAGATCTGAAACTTGAACCTTCTACAGGCACTTTCTCACGTAGAATCCACTGGCGAGTTCAAAATATTTTTTTCATTTCGAATCATTAGGCGAACGTTTTTTCAATGGAAAACTTTTATTGAATTTGTTATTTTTGAATTCAAAAAAAAAATTATTTTGTCAGTAGCAGTCGCGGATATAGGCCCTTCGCCATGTACAGGGCGGGAAAATTTCGATGTTTTAGCACTACAGCTTTTAAACCAGAGGAGATAGACCAAATCTGATACCCCATTCTCGTTCTCTTTTTCTGAGAAACTTACAATAGTAGTAGTGATTTTTGGCCACTTTCTTTTGTTTTCGAGTTATAAGCAAAAATTGGAAAAATGGCGATATCGAAATAAATTTATATCTCCGCTAATACTGATGATAGAGCTCTGAAATTGAAACATTATACAGGCACTTCTTCACGTAGAATCCAGTGGCGTGCTCGCCTTTTTAGCAGGATTTTTAATTACGAAGCTATGACCCAAAGTTATGTTTTTATAAATGGGAACATTATATTTCTGAGCAATTTTTTTAAATTTGCATACCAAACTTCCGGATATCTAACACTTTTTACCAGGAAATCTAATTTTTTGTTTTTCCACTATTCATTTTCTAGAGTGTAATTCTTTATTAAATAATGAACTGTTTGGTTTTCCGGAATCTACGAGACAACTCCATATCTTCTCTGAGTGCAATTCCCAGTGGCAGGCACGACTGGCCTCCTCTAATAACTGGCCGCCCTAGGCCCGGGCCTACTTGGCCCCAGAGCAAATCCGCCACTGGTCAGTAGATACTACTTTTAAAAGTGACTAAGAAGGTTCAAGTTTCAGATCTGTATCTTCAAAGACAAAAAAGTTATGAGAACTTTTCGAAATCGTCAAAATGTAATTTTTTGACGACAAATTTTTGTTTGGTCGACATTTATCGTTATTGTTGTTTCAAATCATCATTTTCGACTATTTTTTCAGTGTCAAATACCTAGGTATGAGGTAGATTCACAATTTATTTTGCCCATTTTTGTTTAATTCCTTTTCTTTTTCATCAATTCATTTTCATCTCTTGTTCAGTTTTTAACCCTTAACACAAAACCCTGTCTGCGCCCCTGACAAGACCCTTGCCCCTAGTCTTGTTACGGACCGAAACATCGATTCCGATTATTTATTTGAACAATTATTATACCTACATCCGAAAATCGAGTACCATCAGGAAACACGCAAAACCAGGGCGCGCAAGAACCGTACGGGCTGGCTCTACGCCCGCAGAGTGCGCGCCAAATGGGGATTTAATTGCGTATAAAAGTGCAATTGAAATCATTCGAGAGAGCGTTACTTGGACAATGGGCCCCGAAATCGGCGGTTTTCTATCGAGCGATTTCGCACTCCGTTCGTATCGACGAGTAGAGAGACACCCGCTGTTCGCGACATAATGAGATTCGGTCTAGGAGGGCGGGAGGTGTTGAAAAGGTATTTAATATTATTAGCAGGAATTACCCGCTGCGACTTATTCGATTTCGGATTCGGTTGGGGAGGACTCGCGAAATATCAACTTTTAATTATGGACGGTACTGTATTGCGGATTCGGCAGAGAGGGCTGAGAGGACAATAAAAATAATAATAAGGGGTGGAAGCCTTCGAGCATCTATAGTCTGAAGCAGAGCTCGATGCTCGATGTCTTTCTATAGTGTAGTACGAAAATGAGGATAAATATCCAGAGTTTTCACTCTGTATTACGTCGCAAATTACACAATCACAGTTCAACTTCCATGGAAAGAAATTCCACACAAAAGATACTTCCCTCTGAAGTAAGCTATGTATTTTAAAGCACATACCGAATATAGTAATTTATGAATATAGTACATATATAACATTACTAGCAAGGTGAGAGGATTTTTACCGGCGCCTGCGGCTCGTCAGTTACCTCCTTTAGCCAGTAAAACCCGTTACCTTGCGTGTATTGTTTTATATTTTATTTGTTTCTCATTTGTAAAAAGGTTAGATAAATTCCAAAAAAATCTCAATAATTTGTCGCAAATGTCGTAAGCGATAGAAGCGTTGCCATGAACATGTCTGTTTATTTTTCTTTACATTTGTTTTGGCGAAAGTGAAAATGAATGTACCAAAGGAAATTAGGCAGCCAGCAGTGTAGCTTCAAGTTTATTACCTGCAAAATCAGCTTCAAAGTACGAGGAGAATACGACGACTTCAGAAAGTGGAAAAACAAAAATAGTGTGATTGGGGTAACTGAAGATATTTTGTTGGTCTACTTGAATCAACTATCAGCTAGATTCAGCCCTAATACTTTATGGGCAAAATGGTCTATGATGAAAAGCTGCTTGGAAATGAAAGAAAATGCTCCTGTTCGCAGGTTTGTTTTCCTTAAAAAATTTATTGAAAAATATGACGTTTAGTTGTCATTTGCAGATTTCAAAAGGTAATAGCGTTTCTGAAACGAAAAAATGAGCGTTATACGCCAAAAAAGGCCAAGGTATTAAGTAAAGAAGAGGCTGAACAATTTCTTTTACATGCTCCTGATGACCAGTGGTTGATGGCGAAAATTGTAACAATATTTGGGATTTTTGGATGTTGTCGATGTGACGAAATTCTCTCCTTAAACATGAATGATGTAGAAGATATGGGAAAATACGTTATTGTGACATTGCGGCAAACAAAAAATTTAACAACAAGAAGATTCACCATAACCGATGATGGCTGCAGCTTCAAGCCCTGCATGTTATACAGAAAATATGTAAATCTTCGGCCTCCTGGAACAGAAAGCCTAAGATTTTTTTTGACATACCGACATGGAAAGTGCATTTCCCTTAATGCTGGCCAGCACACTATTGGTGGTGTCCCAAAGCAAATAGCGAAATATTTAGGTTTAAAAGACCCAGAGTTATACACCGGCCACTCTTTTCGCAGAACTGGAGCCACTATGGTTGCGGATTCGGGTGGAGATATTTTAGCACTAAAGCGTGCAGGAGGGTGGAAGGGCACCGAAATTGCGATGAGTTATGTCGATGATTCAGTCAACAAAAAAATCGAAATGTCTAGCAAATTATTTGGTAGTAAGGAGAGTACCAATGTTCTGCAGTCCTCGTGTTCAGCAGTTTCTGAGTCAACAGATGGTTCATCATCATCAGTATCAACTCTTTCATCATCAAAAATCTGTGTTACTGGAAATAACAATTGTACCATGATTTTCAACATATATGACGATGAAACAAAATTTTGTAATGTAAATAATACTACTAACTTGTAAAAATTTTGCAAGTTAACTGTCAGTTTTACAAGTTAGTGACTTGATAAAATGAACTTTCTTGATTAATATTATGTTTTTGGAAACTGACGTTTACAAATGAGAAACAAATAATAGCTATTTATGTAACAAATACATAAATTAGATCTTTATGGACGAGTCCAAAAGTTTATGGCAGAGCGAGCAAAGCGAGCGAGGCCAATAACTTGGGCGAGTACATAAAAGTATTTATTGATTCTTGTGAATCTCAACTTAATTGATGCGCTGAAAAGTTTATCACAAGTGGATAGGCTGTTTTTGTAAAAGATGCCAAGAAATTGTCCTTTTCAGTCATATGGTTTGTTCATTTACTCTTGTTGTTTGGGGGGCACGTGCCCCCCCCTCATCCAAGCGTCGTAAAACCAACTGATTCTGCCATGGTAAAGCCTTGAAAACCACTTCCGGAGCTACCGGGTGCGCCACTGGTGCGTGGCAGCAATTCACGTCGAAGATCCCACGACCAGAAACGTGTACGTCTCCATGGTGGGTGGGCCATTCCCATCATCGATGATCTAAATGATATTCGCCGTTGATTGAGGTCGGGGGAGCGAGGAACAGGCGTAGTTTTTCCGAAGGCGAATAAGCTGCGCCACCGTCACACCCCCTGAGGTTTTCTTCGATAATTCGGTTTCCTGTCTCATTCAGCCAACAGGTTTTCGCGATCGAGGGGGGCCTCCGATAAGCGACAAATTAAGATACACGAGAGAGCAGACGCCACCGGCGTTTCCCCCTGCGCCAGATCCATATTGCAATTTTGACTTTTTGATACCGAAATGGCGACGCCGGCACAGGACCGAACTATTGCAAAGATCCACAATTTAGTATGTGGTGAAAAATGTTTGGTTTTTGTTTGAGGCCCGTTTGCACCAATACCCCTTAAAGGTAGTACTTAACTAAGCGTCGTTTAAAGTTAATGGACGCTTAATTTTATTCCCAGTTGCACGACTGTGGCTTAACAGAATCTTAAGTAAGGGGCCCTTAAGTTTTTATATCTAGTGATATTTCAGTTTTTTATTTTGGTGCAACTTCATCCTAGTCCAATAAAGCCATTTCAATTTTTGGACGGTTGCCGATGGTCGTTGTCATTTCATCAATCTAACTTTATTGTCCTGTCAGTCAGTTTCGGGTAAATTATTATATACTGCGCAAAAAAATTAACGCACATTATGGAAATCTAAAATTTATTCTACAACTGAAGGTGTTTTCAATGATAATTATTTTTATCAGAATTATGCATGCATATGTTATCCACTTTCAACGGTTTTCTTCAATACAGATGTTTTTTCCCAACAGGAATAAAAAAAGATGATATTATCAGATTTTGAATGTATTGGCTCCATTCTGAAATCAGTTGTTCTCGATCAATTCTAGTGATCAATAGTTTTTCTTTCGTTTGATTTTCTACACTCGATCGCTATGCAACGCGAAACACGCAATTTGACCCAAGAGGAATGTGCCCAAGCGGTAGTTTGAGAGAAGAAGGGTGGACATACACAAGAATTGCAGAAAGGTTTGGAGTTTCCCATACAAGTGGGTCCACAATGTTGCAGCGATTCAGGGAGACAGGTATGAATGTCCGAAGACCAGGACAGGGTAGACCACGGGTAACAACTGCCATTCAAGAACGTTACTTGAGAGTTTCTTCGTTGAGACAACGGTTTGCAACCGCTCGCCTCCTTCAAATTCAGCTTGAGCGAACTCATGAGGTGCAAATTAGCACTCAGACAATAAGAAATCGCCTCAGAGAATTTGATTTAAGGCCTCGTGTCGCGGCAAGAGGCTCAGCTCTTACCCCAGCCCATCGAAGGGCGCGTTTGGATTTTGCGAGAGAGCATATCCATTGGGAAGAGGCCGATTGGGAAAGAGTTCTCGTCACAGATGAGTCTAGATTCTGCCTCTACCATTGTGATCGACGTTCCCTTGTATACAGACGTCCACATGAAAGATATGCTCAGTGCAATTTCCTGAATACTACTGGTTTCGGGAGAGGATCGATTATGATATGGGGTGGAATATCTTTGACTGCTCGCACAGACATAGTGGTCGTTGATAATGGAGCTATGAATGCTGATAAGTATATAAGAAACATTCTTGAAGAGCATGAAGTGCCATTTTTATGGACGATAATGCTAGACCCCAACGTGCGCGCATCGTTCAGGAGTACCTTGAAGAGATTGAAGTCTCTCGAATGGAATGGCCAGCAAGAAGTCCAGATCTCAATCCGATTGAGCAGGTTTGGGATAACCAATAGAAGGCTGAGAAGTTCAGAAAATCATCCAGCTACTCTTAATGACTTAGGAATCCAACTCGGAGAATTCTGGGAAGGATTAGATCAGAACATTTTAAGATCATTCATTTTGAGTATGAGCTGTAATTAACGCAAGAGGTGGAAATACCAAGTATTAAATCACTTATCAGCATTTCAGTATTTTGAAAATTGTTCATTTCTCTTCTTTCACATAAAATTCGGTGAAATCCTGAATTTTTCTTCCATTTAATGTTTCTTGTTTCGTTCAAAACCTTCCCGAGGGAACATAAAAAATGAGTTATAAAGTCAATGTAGAGTTGACTTCCATTAAAATTGAGATTTTCAGAATGTCAACTTTTTGTTGTTGAATTAGTATCAATATTGATGATGATAATGATTTTCAAATAAAGAGTACCCAAAGTTATATAAGTACAACACTTTCTTTGTAAGGTCTTGTGTGAATTTGTTTTACTAACATTGAAGAGGAAAGGGAAGAAAATATCCTTATTGTATTTTTGGGAAGGACTTCAAATTCACGTTTGCTCTTTAGAAGTTGTGTTGAGTTGATGAAAACTGATTTTTCATAAAATTCTGCTGTGATGGAACATGAATAACCTGATACAAGTCACAAAACCATTGTTAGTTGGCAATCCCCAAAAGGTGAGAACTCAATTTTTTCAAATGAAAACCCCATTTGTTCTATAGCCACAATGAAATTGACGTTGAAAAATAACTAAAATGCATGAGTATTTCCAACACACGTATCTAATTCGACAAGTACGGTCCTGGCACAATAGTCGCTTTCGATTTCATCCGAATATGAACAAAATAAAACTTCCATATGTCGCCTCATTACGCTGATACGATTTCGATAGCATTTCAATCTCTGAAATTATTGTAAGATCGAATAATATTCGACGTTTATGCGAACGAGAAAATTTCATCAGTGAAGGTTAAAAATTGTCGACTGAGGTCGTTGTAAGATACATGAAATGAAGTGAGAAGTTACGAGTCGAAATGGGCATATCTACTGAATGCCAGTTTCATCTTAAAACAAAATTCACAGCTTGACAGCAGACGTTGGAAGATTTTCGTTATTCTTTGTGTCAATTGAAGTATTCGTTGAGACAACAAGGAACATACGACTTTGTAGATTCCTTTCTCGATTCGAGTATTGAAACTCAGATGATTCACATGTTTCATGTATTATCTTACCCATTTCAAGATGGATATTCTCCGACTTGTAGGAATAGGTTTTCATACGAAAAAGAACCCAGAAATTCATTTGACGACTACGATAAGCAAGCATTAGGTATACATATTTCCATTCAAAAAAGACAGGGTGTGAAAATGTTCCACAAAAATTGAGTAAAGGTTAAAATTCTGATAATTTCGACGGTAGCAACATGAAAATTGACAACCCGTGTTTTTTAGGAGAGAAATCAAGATGCAAACACATACATTCCATTTATAAAATGGAAAAGAGGTTGAGAGAACTTGGAGAACAGACATTTCTTGCTTAAAAACGTATTCTTGCTCAATACTACGTTTCAGAGATATGTATTTTCAATACCACTATATTAGCTTTATTGTCACACTCTGTATCTCCCAGAACATTTCTGCAAGTGCAGGCAAGTTGAGTAAAATCGTAGGTACTACGAGGATATATTGAAAAATTCTTAGCCTACGATAGAACCAAACAAAATTTCAATGACAAAATATTTTATTACTCAACATATTCTCCTCTTAATTGGATACATTTAATACAGCAACGTATCTAGACCTTTCAAAAAAAATTTTTCTTCTTGCTCTGAACACCAGACCTCCACAGCTTTCATTACCTCCTCGTTGGAAGAAAATTTACGACCTTTTAAAACTTCTTTTCAATTGAGGAAAGAGATGATAGTCGGATGAAGCTAAATCTGGTGAATAAGGGGTGTGTTCTAGTAATTCAAACTCAAAATGACGAATTTTTGCATGGTAACATGAGATTTGTATGCAGGAGCTTTGTCCTGCAAAAACCAAACACCTTTGGATAACTTTGCGCGTCTCTTCTCTTTAATTTTTTTCCGTATAGTAGTCAGTAATGTCCAAATTGACGTGAACTATTTATATGATGAACGCGTTCGTATGAAATATTCAGTGCTTAAGATATGCGTTTTAGCCCAATTCGACGGTCTGATAAAATCATGTCATGAACTGCATCGATATTTTCGGAGACTGACACAGAAACTGGCCTTCCCGATCGATCATCATCTTCAATGGAAAATTTACCTCTTTTGAAGCTTGCAGTACAATTTTTCACGGTCGCATACGAAGGACATTGATCACCAAGGGTATTAAGCATATATTCGTAAATCTGCTTACCTCTTAACTCTGTTAAATACAGGTAAGCGATGATGGCTCGATACTCTAATTTTTCGATTCTCACAATTTCGGTGGACATCTTCTTTCTTTCAATTAATTGCGTAACTCTGGTTTACTTTTTAGACCTCAAACTTCACACTGACACTTCTAATGAGTTATTGTTCGTTGCTATGATAAAGCAATATTTTTTTATGCATGGTCTAAGCTAACTAGATCCTCCGTATATCAATTACGTGTTGTACCTCTAGTTTCTGGAGTCGATATAAGTTCTAGTGAATCTTTGTAGGTATATAATTTTTTCAATTCTCTTTTCTTATTATCAGCATCCAAAATCAATCAACCTGAAGGCTGGAATTATCGGGGAATTTTTCCGACATTCCACAAAACATACAAAAATGTCGGGAGAATGACCCTTGGTCCGTGAAACCGTTGATAATTTCGCTTCTTCTGAAAAATCTGTACAATAATTCCTAGAAAACCAAATATACGTTGAAATTTCTCGATTTGCTTCCTATGAATTCTAGGAAATTATCATTATCGATTGTCACAGGCCACACAGGTAGACACAAAGAACCAGTATCTTGAAATTGGTCAAGGGCTAAGCTCAAGAGGTATGTCCAGCTATAATCAACTTTGTAAGAATATTTGTAATTGAAACAGAAATACTGAGAAAGAAATTAACTACTTCAACTCTTATTTATTCAGTATTTTCAAAATATCATTTTAGTTACATTTATACCAATTCTGAAGCGAATTTCAGGTCATTTTCGCCAATTTCATTGCAATGGAGCTAGTCAGGAAATAACATACCTTTATCTTTAACAGATTCCAGATATCGTGATTAAACGATATAAACAGAATAACCTGTAAGAAAGAAAAAGAATTCGTGCTTCACAATGGTTAAACTGATTATGGCATGTGATAAAATAAGTTATCGCGCCTTTGGACAATGTACAACCAATATATTTTTTATAAAATACTTTTACCAATTAGACATCAAACTGCCTATTAGAAAGAAAAAATTTAGATTAAATCCTTAGGGAATTATAAATGAGCTGAGCAGTACCTCAGTAATTTTTTTTTTTTTTGAGAATTCCTCATCCTGTCAATAATAATGAATAATAAATCCAGAATTTCAAAGTAAACAAGAAGGTTTCTTCAATTATCATGCATCAACTTGAAAGAACATAGCACCTGATGCCAATCACATTCCACGCCACTGCTCCATGTTCATTACCGTTGAAATAAAAACAATGAAACAATCTAACCCCACCATTAGAACAGTTACTCATTTCGAAAGTGAACGTTTGCAGTTTCTCTACAAAAAAGCTACAGAACAAAATACGAAGAATACTAAATTACAGTCATATCATAAACCTAACCTACAAATAAGCACGAACAAAATTCCCTCAAAACCTGAGGGAAAAATAAGGGAGGCTCACCTGAATAAAAAAAACTAAATTCAAATGAACAACACACTAAAACTCAACTAAACAAAACCCAAATTGCAAAACAAAACTCAAAACAACTTCAAAAACAAATCCAACTATCTGTTGCTTCAACTCTGGACCATCAAACAGGTGGGTAGGACGCGTCGTGGCGCGGACAACGTCGCAAATATCGGCGCTGTCGTCGCGGCGCCTCCACAAAACGCCATCTTACCTCTCATCGATGCCTATTTAATTTTTGGAGGATAATAGGGAAATTGTCTCATTGTCGGCTTAGGTTACCTATTTGGCAAAAAGAACCACGTGCTTTCTGACAGTTCTGCGATAATGTTTTGTTATTATTCTGTTCCGGTACGATTGCTGGTAAAAGCTAATGGGAAGACGCTCAATATGCGCTGTTGCCGGATTGTCACATTGAAAAATCACGATGACTCTATCATGAGATAGAGTCTATATGTCTATGCCTATTCCCCACATAAGCTACACTGGTCAGTGCTTACGGTATCTACAATAGTACAATAAGGGGTATGAAAATAATGATTTTTGTATAATGTAATTCGGTATAGCATATTTCTCAGTCATAAAACTTCGGATTTAGGTGAAATCCTGAATTTTTCACATGTTAAGGAACCCATAATATTTTCTTAGTTTTGGTCTTGAATAGAACACTGTTAATTATCGTTCCCAGTTCCCACAACATTTCAATGAATAATATTACAGAGATAGCAAATCCCAGTGACTCGGGCATGACTGATAATATAACAACAAAAGTATAAGATTTAATATGTATTTAATTTACATTATAGACCGTAAAATACCTATTCGTGATAGCTTTCATGCTTTCAAAATACAAAATACAATTTTGTTCGACAAATCAAAAACAATGTTTTACATGTTGTGTATAAAATTAAGAATTATTTCATTTCTGATCACCAACAAGTTTCGTTGTGAATTGAAAACAGGAAAATTTACAAACTACCCAATCCCTATATTGTACTGCCCAAGCAGTTTGCTCAATAAACATCATCTAAAATCCGGAAGTTACGTACGACATGACAACGTCGGAAATCTCCAGAATGAACATGATGCTGCCATCTAGTACAATCAGACGCCAACATGAATAGATGACGCTAAAACTTACAGAATTTTATAAGCCCCATTGTGTGATGTGTGTTGCGGATGTGAGATATTCGGAGGGGTAAATAATGTTCTTGAAGTGAATAAGGAATTCTCCTCAATTTGGGTTATGACTGCAAATGCAAGTTCAAACTAAATAATTATGAGTTTCATTCATGATTTTTTCAAATGCACCGCAGAAACTATTCAAAGTCATTCTTCAAATATGGGGTTTTCAAATTTAAATCGCTTTGTGCGGAGTTTACGATTCGGCAACAGCGCATACAAGACAATGAAAAGAAATTGTTCTTTTCAAGCTGATCGAACATTGATCCGATCAGCTTGTTTATAAAATAATAGCTGTTGATTTACAGGCGCGTACTTACTGGCGAGCTCCAACTGCAACGGCCATAAAAATCATAGACAATCTATAAATGATAAAAATGCCATAAAATTTTACGACCTTCCTCGTTCGTCGCAGACTTCATAGACAGCCATCTTTGTCCATCTCATCAAGATAATGTATTTGTTGTCCTTTATGGCATATTTCAGTCGATGTTGCCAACTTGTGCAATGGAAATGAAACTCTTTAAATTTTAAATACCCATTTTTATTTTTCATTTTTAAGTTCTTAAAATAATTTTTTTTTATAAATGAAGCTTTGACAGACGCCGGGTTTCATAAAGCTTGATCCGGTAATCAACGCTTGATTGACGAATAGACGTCAATTTGTTTTCAATCGATAATTCAGTCATGATCACTCAAAATATCATTCTCAGATCAAATTATGATGTTCATACGTCCATTCAATGATTCTCAATTGTTAGTTCTTCAATATATTCAAAAATGAAAAGGTTTCAATGAAATCGTTTTAGAAATCGAGTAACTGTCAAATCGTTGATCGGAGAATCAAAGTTTTATGAAACCCACTATAAGAGAAGTTTAAATAAAAATTTGCAATGTCGATAGTGGTGATATATATTTTCAGAAATTTTTTAGGGTTTGCACTTCTAATCTTTGGAACCAAATCAATTAAAAAAATTGAAATAAACGATTTACTCCTGCGTAAATTCTCACACCAATCTGTCAGGAGCAAATCAATTAGAAAAAATTTACTATATATAATTATAATTTCAAAGTTCTTCTTTTCAGTTCATTGTCAGGCAAAAAATTTTCTAATTGATTTACTTCTGACAAATTAGTACAAAAATTTACGCTGGTGCAAATCCGTATATTTCAATTTTTTAATTGATTTTGTTCCAGAGATTTGGAGCGAAAACCCTTAAAAATTTCAGAAAATGCAGAAGCCTCCCAGATTGAATTTCAATCGATATCTGGTGATACCTAGTTATCATTGCCACGCTGATATTACTCGTCATACAATAGTTGCTGTCTTGTTCTCATTCATAGAATGCGAGGTGATATTCTACATTATTCAGGTTAAATTCTACTGAATGCATAAAATGAATATAAGACATAGCTATTTGATGGAAACATGAATATTGCAGTTTTCTCCATATAAAGTAAAATATATTAGAATGAATTTTGTTTGTGTATTATATGATATTTTATATTTTATTTTTCGTGTAAAATTCCGATATAAACATCGGAGTATTAAAATTATTAAACAAATACTCAATGATATAAAATATATTTTTTCTTATACTTACCTATTCTACAACAAATTGCTTTGTCATTATGTCTTTTGCCCTTGAGTGGGCCATATAATATATCAAAAAAGAAATAGAATACCATATTTTTGTATAAAAGAAATAGTTTATGGAATGATACACTGGATAGATTTCTCTTTGATTGCACGATCATTCCCACATTGTGCATATGTTTCTAGAATATACAGAGAAGAGAAACTCTCAGCCAATTACACAAATCATGTTATTACCAACAAGGACGGATCAAATTCCTCACAAATATTTCTTCCTCATCCGAATACAATAGAGCTTAATCAAATGGCAAGATAGGCGCGATCTTGAAATGGTTATTTTCTCAGTTTTTCAAAACTACCTAATGATATACCAATTAGGATTCAAGTAACGAATGAGATCATGGTAACGGTTGTAAGAAACGAATTCTGAAGAATTTAAGAACACACACTTAACAGCGTTACATTGGTACAACAACCTTTAGGTGTAGGAAGTCATGTTATTCATTTGTGGGTGCTTTGAAATGTGATTTGTATTCATCGATTCAATCTGATTGTACAAAATCTGTAGGCTTGTCTACCTGACAATTATGATACATAATCCAAAAGGAGGTAATATCATCTAAAGATTACCTGGTATTACACTTCTGGAAAAAAAACTGAACAACCAATTTTATTTTAAGTCAATCATCAATAACCTTCAAAATTTTCGTTCGATTTTATCATTTTTATACAAGAGGTGGGCAACAATCATGTTTTTTACCTGATTGTATAGATAGCTGTTAGAATGCAATTGATTTTGGTATTATATACGGTGTAAACCAAAAGTTTGCATATTGTCCAAACCCCCTAGAGAAAATTAACAAAAAAAGACCTATCTTTCAACGAAAAATTTAAGAATCTAATCTTCATAGCATACTGTGCTTTGATTTATATGTAAAGGGGTGTAACACAAATTGCCAATGATGAGTTATACAATTTTGTAAATAACACGCTTTAAATAGTTTAAACATATCGATCATATCAATGAGCAATGTGAAAAATGGGTTAATTTTTTTGAATTGCACAGACGATCTTAAAAACTTGCAGAAGTGGTTGCAAACACTCAACTACGCTTCAAGATCCTAGAGAATGTAATAAATCATGTAATTACATTCCTTTATTTCAAAATACACTGTGCAAAAAAATTAACGCACATTATGGAAATCTCAAATTAATTCTACAACTGAAGGTGTTCTCAATGATAATTATTTTTATAAGAATTATGCATGCATATGTTATCCACTTTCAACGGTTTTCTTCAATACAGATGTTTTTTCCCAGCAGGAATAAAAAAAAAAGATGATATTATCAGATTCTGAATGTATTGGCTCCATTCTAAAATCAGTTGTTCTCGATCAATTCTAGTGATCAATAGTTTTTCTTTCGTTTGATTTTCTACACTCGATCGCTATGCAACGCGAAACACGCAATTTGACCCAAGAGGAATGTGCCCAAGCGGTAGTTTTGCGAGAAGAAGGGTGGACATACACAAGAATTGCAGAAAGGTTTGGAGTTTCCCATACAAGTGTTTCCAGAATGTTGCAGCGATTCAGGGAGACAGGTATGAATGTCCGAAGACCAGGACAGGGTAGACCACGGGTAACAACTGCCATTCAAGAACGTTACTTGACAGTTTATTCGTTGAGACAACGGTTTGCAACCGCTCGCCTCCTTCAAATTCAGCTTGAGCAAACTCATGAGGTGCAAATTAGCACTTAGACAATAAGAAATCGCCTCAGAGAATATGATTTAAATTGAGAAGTGGAGTTAATGTCTGAAAATTAAATACAATGCACGCCGTTAACATATTCATAATATGATTTAAGGCCTCGCGTCGCGGCAAGAGGCCCAGCTCTTACCCCAGCCCATCGAAGGGCGCGTTTGGATTTTGCGAGAGAGCATATCCATTGGGAAGAGGCCGATTGGGAAAGAGTTCTCTTCACAGATGAGTCTAGATTCTGCCTCTACCATTGTAATCGACGTTCTCTTGTATACAGAAGTCCACATGAAAGATATGCTCAGTGCAATTTCCTGAATACTACTGGTTTCGGGAGAGGATCGATTATGGGGTGGAATATCTTTGACTGCTCGCACAGACCTAGTGGTCGTTGATAATGGAGCTATGAATGCTGATAAGTATATAAGGAACATTCCTGAAGAGCATGTAGTGCCATTTGCCCCATACATCGGTGAAAATTTCATTTTGAATGGACGATAATGCCAGACCCCATCGTGCGCGCATCGTTCAGGAGTACCTTGAAGAGGTTGAAGTCTCTCGAATGGAATGGCCAGCAAGAAGTCCAGATCTCAATCTGTTGAACAGGTTTGGGACAACCTCAATAGAAGGCTGAGAAGTTCAGAAAATCATCCAGCTGCTCTTAATGACTTACGAATCCAACTCGGAGAAATCTGGGAAGGATTAGATCAGAACATTTTAAGATCACTCATTTTGAGTATGAACCGTCGTTGCCTAGCTGTAATTAAAGCAAGCGGAGGAAATACCAAGTATTAAATCACTTATCAGCATTTCAGTATTTTGAAAATTGTTCATTTCTCTTCTTTCATATAAGATTCGGTGAAATCCTGAATTTTTCTTCCATTTAATGTGTCTTGTTTCGTTCAAAACCTTCCCGAGAGAACATAAAAAATAAGTTATAAAGTCTATGTAGAGTTAACTTTCATTAAAATTGAGATTTCCAGAATGTGCGTTAATTTTTTTGCGCAGTGTATGTACATATTTCCTTAATTATACCCATCAAAAATTCCTCCCTTGTTGCTCTACCTCAATTACTTTTTGGGGTCGATTTTGTTTATAGCATGCAACTCCCACATCGAAGGTTCGGAAGTCGATGTGGTTTTGAAGCTTCTCATTCAATCTGAAAGAAAAACAAAAAAAGAGTTTGGAAATAAAGAACCAATGTATAAAATTTCAACGCCAAATATTCCTCGGATCGTCATACGCAATCTAATACAATAATCTCCATGTCATATGAACCATAAAGCTTCGACGAAATAATGTGCAATTTCCGATATTATCTTCCTCATTCTCGAGATTTCACTAGGCACGATCTAAGGATGCTCAACGGATGATTGATCGAGAAATTGCTCACTATAGTCGGCCACGAGGGATTTATAACTTCCCACCTCAATTCTGCTGCTGCTAGGGCCGGCTCTCGTGTGGAAAAGTAGGTTTCCAAATACCGCTAGATTGTCTAACTGAAGACAACAAATGCAGGTCCGAACTCAACACGTATTGCCCCCTTAAGATTTGCTCGAAGAGCTGTATCTATTTGGGAGCTGTTCTGGAGCAAATGAAGAAGACAAAGTTACAGTGAAGCCTTCAGGATAACTGTAAGTACCTGATGACCCTGAGGTCCTTCAGTACCTCCATCTTGGAAAGTCTTATCCTCAAATGTAGTGTTGGATTTGCGATGTTCGTGAATGCTGAAAGAAATAAGCAGGGCTCTAAAAGAAGTGCCCTGTGGAAATGCTGGTTGGGTATCTGATTGATTAGATAATTAACCTTGGGTTGGGGTTGTATGGTCACCTGTTGCTCTAGTAGGACTAGATTGTCCGGGGACCATAGGGTGTATAGTTGGGAACTGATTTTCTTGCAGTTTTTTTGCTTGTACCTATTTCGACTCTTCATTATTTCGTTAAACAAGACAAAAATTTCATAGAAATGCCCTTCAATGTCCATCATCGTTGTATTCGTTCAGTTCAGAGGTTCTTAGCCGGTTGTACGCAGGCCACTAGTGTTTGAATCTAAATTGATAGTTAGAACAACCCTTCACTTCATTCAGATTCACTAAATATCACCTCCAAACAATTGGTGATCCATGGCAAGAGGGGAATTTCGTCAAATATGATTCCACAACACTGCAAGGTCAAGAACCAGTGGAGTAATTTGAATGCGATCGCTCTACATGTGAATAATTTGAGGTCGAACATAAATTTTTCTCCCTGATCTAGCGTTTACACAGAATACCAAAACGTTCCTGCTCAACTCCAAGAACAAGAAAAATACGTTGAAAGAAATAAGGAGCAGAATAAGGAAGTAAACAACAAGTGTAGGTTTATTTTCAATACATAATTAACGTAATTCAATTTGCATTCATTCCAAACGAAAAAAATATGTATCAGTGATAATAATGAGGACCTGCTATTGACAATTTCTTTCGTTTCGCAGAATAGAAAGATTGCATCATCTTTAAAAAGTATGAGCTATAAAATACTAGGATTATTATTTCAATTCAATACGATTGAAAAATTCTTGTGGTTGTAGATTTTGTACTCTCTGCACTTGGTGAAGCCTTGCTGCTGAAATGTTTTAATTACTCCATTTAACTTTGTAGTTTTGTGAAAATTGGGACAAATCCATATTTATTAAGATGGATGCATTCCTCTGCATCGTGCCCTCATTACTTGAGTCTCAATTGTTGTACAACTCGCGCGTTGCAAGACTTCTGCATTCGAAACTTTGTGGAACCATCTGATGTGCATTATCTGTTTTAGATGACGTTGTTGCGTTTGTTCAAGGTGTTTAATATGTCGCCTGTAGGGCGTCCAGCTTTCGCTTCCGTAAAGAAGTGTTGGGAGGACGACTGCTTTGTAAACAGCTGTCTTGGTCTTCAGATTGAGGTCGTGATTTTGAAACACTCTGACCTTTAGCTTCCCGAATGCCCGTGATGCCGAATTGATACGGTTGTGTATTTTCGTGTCTAGGTTAGCCTTAGTATTTATAAAGCTTCCCAAGTATTTGAACTGCTCGACCTGTTCCAGAGTTTCATTCTCCAGGCTGATATGTGTTTGAAGGCTTTCTGGCGGACTTACCAGGATTTTGGTTTTGTCGATATTGAGTCTAAGGCCTAAAGCTTCGTATATATGTTCATAGGTGTCCAGCATTATATGTAGATCCTCTGGGCTGCTAGCGATAAGTGCGCAGTCGTCTGCATATTGAAATTCAGTACGGCTTTTTGCTCTGAGGCGTTTCAGGTTAAATAGGCCTCCATCAAATCTGAATCTTATTCCAACACTTCTTACAGGCATACTCATGTCAGCAATTATCGAGACAGCTATGGCGAAAATATTGAACATTAAAGGCGCTAACACGCAGCCTTGTTTTATTCCAGAATTGGTTAATAAATGGTCGGTTGTAGAGCCATTATGCTGTATTCTAGCGGTGTTGTTGGTATGAAGGCTTTTACACACTGCTAAGAATTTTTCTGGTACTCCAAGGCGTCCCATGATTTTCCATAGCGCTCTCCGACTCACTGAGTCGAAGGCCTCACTTAAATCGATGTAGGCTGTATAGATCCTTGATTGTTGTTCACGGGCCTTCTCTTGCAGCTGTCGCAGTGTGAAAATTAGGTCCACCGTACTTCGATTTGGTCGAAAGTAGCACTGGGATTCGAGTAAAAGCTTTTCTACAGTGGAATCAGACGATTAGCTATAATCTTCGAGAGAATTTTGCCGGCCACACTAAGCAATGATATGCCCCTGTAATTGTTGCAATTTGACGTATCGCCTTTGTTCTTATAGAGGTTGATAACTAAAGCGTCTCTGAAGTCTTGTGGCACATCTCCTTGTTCCCAGATCTTACGGAATAGTGCTAGGAGACCATTGACAATGTCTTCATCTAGGGCTTTGAATACCTTCGCTGGAACGCCGTCTATCATGATGTATCATTCCCTTATAATATATGCAATTCCGCACAGTTCACCTGCTGAAATAACGTTGACTCCACTAATTTAATTCAGTCTCTTTCAACCGAAACGACCAGCAACACAACACTTTCATGGCGCGAATACGTCCCTGAATATTGTTTCGTACAAGTCTCAAGACTTTCCTTTCATTCTCAATTCTCATTCGATAATTACCTCAGCCGAAGTAGGCATGCCATCGTGCTTCACAGTATGCTCGGTAGTTTGTGAGCGTGCCACAATATGTTTTAAATCTTCCGCGTCCAGTTTCGAGGGTTTGTTATTCTGTGAACAATGAGGAAATTGTGATCTCTGTGATTGTAGTTAGGTTTATGTGAACTATGTTGGTGATCGGTGGTTGGACTACGAGTAGATCGAGTGTTAGTGATTGGTTAAGAACAGTGGTTTTTTTGGCGGTTTCCTCATGGATTACCAACGTCAGTTCATCGGGTGAGTTTTGTGGAAGAGGCTTAATGTAGAGTGGGTTGAAAAAAAATCCCGATTTCATTTGAAATTTTCCATAGAATATATCAGGAATGTATCACAAAAAAGAGGAGAATTAAATTCGCAGTTTCAGTATGAATATTGAATGAGTCACTAACATCGCAACCCACAAAATGAAATTCCGGCTATTGTCTACAGACTGTGGAACATTATTACACTTCGCATAATATTTCTATTGAAAATTCATGCGAAAACTCTATCTGCGTATAATGAAAAACCAAGTGCGTGACCCGGAAATGCATGAAAGTCAACGTGTTATGACTAGACCATGAAGATTTTCCAAAATCTTGATTTTACTAGAAAGACCTCTGTTTCCAATGTGACACCCTGTATATGTTTTGCATTACCACTAGGATGGATTCATTTCTCAATCAAACTTGACTACTGTGGACTACCTACACTTGATTCCCTTACGAAAAGAGCTCCACAATGTTTTTTTCTGCGAATCCTTAGAACTGAAAAAGCATTGATGAAGGTTCTAACTTCTAACTGAAATCATGACGGACTGTAGTATCTAGACCATAGACGTATTTTTATTTTTATGGGGAGAAAACAAAAGTGTAATATTCAAGTGGTAACCAAGATTAGTTACGTCTGAAATGAATTCATTTCTAAAAAAAAGCTACTGGCGATAAATTTACAGAACCGAAACAAAAGTGGATTACCTTCATTTTTTTCCGATTTGACATTTAATTTAGCTTCACGATTACCTTTAATTTGAATAGATCGTAATTCCCAATATGAATCTATTACTATCAATAAATAATGCATTTAAATACTTTATCTATTAAAAAAAAATTGAAGATATAAAAGTTACGTACCTACTTCAATTTAGTGCCATTTGACATTCTCTTTTTGTTTTATTGTTTTTGTTGCTGAATTCAAACGAAATACCAATGGTACAAAGATTGGAATGAATTATATACATACAGGGTGAGTCTTTGACTTGTACGAATATTTTAACAGTAGATTCTTGAGGTCAAAAGAAACATTTTTCACCTATACCATTTTTTCCGATAAAAAGATATAGCCAGTTTTTATAATGAGCTGACTTATTCCGCCCCTGGAAAATCAAAATTACCCTCAGAATATCTAGCTGAATCTGACACTACATGTCTGTGGATCTCTTAAACAGAGTTATATTCAGTGAAAGCACTCAATTCTTCAAATTTCACAGATACTTTTTGATTTTTGAACATCAAATTACTCAAAAATGGCGCTTTATACGAGAAAATATGAAGAATACTTTCATTTTACAAAACGTCCAAGTATTCATTAGATACTTCAACTTAGTTTCAAGGGTTGGGTTCTTTGAATTTTTGGTATTTTTATGTTACGTAATGGTCGTAATGAGAAAACTGGAAGACGTGGGTGATATCTTGTGTTCGAAAAAGATTCATCAAATAAATGAAAAACTATATTCCGAAATTCGTTTCATTCGATGAAACCATTTGTGAGATAGAACTAAAAATAACAAATTTTTATGGATTTTCAACAGCCTGTATCTTTTCACCAGGACCAATTCAGAAAAAAAATGAAAGAAAAATATTGTTTCTTTTGAACTCAAAAATCCACCGTTTAAATATTTGTACGAGTCAAAGACCTGTATATTATTCAATAAAAAAATTTTTTTCACTAATAATCAATTGTGTGCATGTTGATTCGCCTGCTTTTCTTTTAGCTAACACAATGGTTTTGAATATCATGAAATTTTTGAATCCACATTCACTAAAAGCAACGTGAAATTTCTCATTCATAATTATTGATACCTATATATTGGAATTGTATTGAATCTGGACCATATTTTTTTTAGGATTGAAATCGATCAAATATATCGAATTATTTCGATCAGCACTTCACGGATCATAAATATCTATTATATTACATCAACCTTCGGTTAAAAAAGCTTTCCGCCATATTTAGACATCAAGGTGAGAAAATGCACACAGACATTGAATCGAAGTTATAATTTATATCGAAGGTGATCTGATTCCCCCTACAGAGACAATCTGTTAAAACGGTATGGTAAGTTGTTCTCGCTTGATCTAGGAACAATCATACTTAATTACTATAGTTATCTGTTGGCGTAAGAATATCATGACATTAGAAATATTTATTAATAGTATGCCACTTTGTTTTTTTACCTTGGAAGCAACAGGGAAACGTTTATTTAGAATCAAAACAATAAATATTCTAAGATGGAATAGTCATGGTTGTACAGGGTGTTTCACTGTGAAAACTTCGTTATCGAGCTTTTAATCAGTATCTATAGACTGAATCAAATTGGCAATGCCCTAGCTGAAAAGATAGCTAGTATTATCAGATAGGAATTGAATAACATTTTCAATCGAAATTCTTCATTGCAGTTGTTATAAAATCATGAGATTTTTCCAGGGCTTCTGCTATCCAAGGCAAAAAACGAACTTCCTACTTGATTTGAATTTTTTTCAATTTTATTTCATTAGGTATACAGGTTGTTTAACAAGTGGTTGGCCATAGGCTAGTGGTGAATGCAGCTCATCTGGGCCTTTCAGGAAAGTTGCTTCTTTTGTACTTCAGGCCATTAGTTTTGTAGTTACAGGGTGATTAATTGATTTTGATCTTAATTTTCTGTATCTCTAACGTGAGAATGAGTGGTCCGATTTTAATGAAATTCTGTGAGCACGTTGATCAAATTCAATTTTCACATCGAATTATGTGAAACGAAATCATATTGCTATGTGCATTTTTGAGAATCCGATCCTGTTTCAAATTATATAATTTTCATTTCCACCTATGCCGATATTTTGGATAACAAAAGCCATAAAATCATTTATTTTTCACTCTGAGACATCAACTAACCAAGTGTTCAAACACGTTGCATAAAAAATATATTTGAAAAATGTATTAAATATTGAACTATGAATTTTTTTGAAATTATCAGATAGATATTAGTTTGCTCTGCAATATGAAGAAGTTCGTATTGCTCAGAATATATAGATTTTTTGTACATTGAGCATCCATTATGTGAATTGATTTCGAAGAAATCATTCTGCCTAAGATTTGATAATTTCGAAAGAATTCATAGTTCAATAATACATTTGTCAAATAAAATTTTTGGTCAGCGCAGTTGAACATTTGGTGTGTGTTGATGATTCAGAATGATTAATAATTGAAAAGAGAGCTTTCATTATTCAAAATCTCGGCAGGTGGCATTGAAAGTTATAACTAAATAATTGAAAACAGGTCTGTATTCTCCAAAATTAACTTGAAATATGATTTCGTTCAGTCGTTTCTCTTTTGGAGCAAGTGTGCCATGCGAAGTGTATATTGAATTTGATTGAAAAAAATATGTTTTTTCAATTCTGAAAACAAAAATTGTTCAACCGATCCAGAAAATATAGATTTTGCAATTTGAAAAATAAATCACAATATTCTGAGTTCAGTCCTGATAATATACGTTCTGCCTGTGCCACCCCGAAGGGCTTTTGGAAGTAAAAGAGCCCACAAATTTTCATCAAAATCGGACTAGTCGTTCTCAAGTTATGGATATCAAAAATTTAAGCCAAAATCCATAAATCCCTCTGTATATTCCAATCTAATGACCTTTGGGTACAAAAGAAGCAACTTTTCTGAAAAGGCCTTGATGACCCTCATTCACTATTAGACTATGGCCAACCACTCTTGAGATACCCTGTATATAACTTCGGAAATTATTGGAACACCGCAGTGAGTGTCTATTTTGAAATTCTATGAAATTAAGATCAAGACCCTTCAGTAAAGAGTAGCACAGAATACCTAATTCAAAACAAACTGTCGATGTGAAAATCATGTAGAAAGACTCTGTATTTAACTAGTTTAAATGTAGAGAAATAGAGTTCCTTTAGGAACTCTCTATTCGTCGAAATATAATATCCAAGTATACCTCATTCAAATTTATTTCAGCAGTCGGTTGGCCATGAAATAATTTTCTCAAGTTTTTGTAACTAGAACGAAGTTAGGTTGGCACTCATGAAATGTCGTTAATGTCATAACGCCGTTGCCACAACTAATATCAATTTTTATTACGAAAATGCCGAAAGTGATTGAAAAAATAGACAGGGTTTCAAGAAGTGCTATTTAGAATTCAGGTCCACTCATTCAAATAGTTACACCCTGATATTCTAAAATCGACAATACGTCAGACGGTAGCGAACATATTCAATGTAAGAGAATTTATATAATGTTTCATCTGAATCTAAACGACTCATATTTCAGCTGGATATTTCCACAATCAGAAAGATTGTGAATGAAGAGGATGACAAAGAATTTCCTTCTATTGGGAGACCCAAAAAAGTGGTGGCATTTGAGAATTTTATGTTTGAGTGAATTAATGCGAAAAGTTCACTGCAGGATTTTCGATAAATGTTATCGGACAATAAGTTCCCTAAAATGGATTTTTCTATATTTCATTGGACTTGTCCTATACAATGTAAATGTCTTAAGGTACTAATAAATACCTATAATTATTATATTATTACATCAATGTATCAAGATGAATAGCCACAAATACGCGCAAGTTGCCCTGTTACTTGTTTATTCATGTGAAATTTTTGGTCAAAGGTTCATCTTAACTTGAAACTTCCTTCAATTCATTTTACTTTTATTGATGCAAGATGATTTTTGTTGAAGAATTTAACATTCTTGTAATTATCTGTTAATTCCTTAGGGAGAAACCCATTCCAAACCACTGCATCATATGCATTTCATCTTCGAGTTCATATTTTTGAAATATACAAATGATGTAAGCCAAAGAAGATAACGAACATTAACTCTCCTCAAGCTGGTGCATATTATGATATTATACTGATCTCTTGTATTTTCCATGCAAATAACTGGATTTGGTATGACTTCAATCAGTTTTTATAAATTTCAATTATGTTCGTCACATATTTTCCGAAGAGATTCGACATTGTGATAAAATACGTAATAACAGAAACTTTAACGTAGAACGGGCAACATAGCGTTGATTTAAAACCCAAAAATGTTTTGACAAGCTTCATAACCCCACATTTTTGTACTATACAGAGTGAAATGTGTCAAATTTCCATGGCCAACCGACTGCTAAAATAAAAGTGAATGAAGTATAGTAGTTGCTATGATTGATTTCGCGTCTTATCGAGCATTGAAGTCTCCAACAGATCTTCAGTCTGAAACGACAATTCTCACTCGTGATTCGAATCGTAGTTGATTTTCTTGGATTCTTCTCTTGACCTTTCATGCAGCATCCTTTTCACATCCATATTCAATGCAAATGAATAATTTCTCCACCCAGGGTAATGCTGAGAAATTAATTTATTTCTATTGTGGGTGTTCCCACCAAAACAGATTCCGAGTTTTAATTGGAAGTGTTTATGATGCGAATTTACAGTAAAAGTACCACTAAACGACGTCTATCGATTCAATCCAACATGAAATATCAATCGGTAATTTCATTATCTTCTTGTTAGTCATTCGAACAGGTTGTGTCAAAAAATGAGGATCAAGATTGTGTGGGTATATTAAAAAATCGTTAATTGGCTATTTAAATAAATGACAACTGAATCAACTGAAAGGTTCACATAACTGTTTTCGAAATGAATGGAGGTTTCACTTCAACTTTTACTTTCCACTGCTCTTGGTCTGTATACCCACTCGAAAATAATAAATGTGCTTATATACACATGAACATAATATAACTTTTAACTCTATGATTCAGTATCAATGGACTAGTTAGGAAACGCTTGCTTATTTGGTTTTTTTTTCTTATTTTATAACTGAATTTATTTTATTGTTGAATTTATGGTTTCGTCACAGAGCACTACTAAGTTATTCTGTATTAGTACCCAAGTTTTAGGTATATGACCTCCATATGAAGTCCCAATATTTTTGATAACTTAGGAATTTTAAATCCTGTCACTCTTTAAGATATTTCTAGAACGAAACCAAAATATGATAAAAACTAAATAAGTATTATTTCTGGATTATATTTTTTGATGATTCATTTGCATATAGATTCATTTCTTGATTATTTCCATTTACTTACGCCATTATCCCAAGATGACATTACATTATTTTTTATTTAACAACAGACATATTCATCGCATTGCAAATCAAGTTCTCCAATGCGACATAATTAATGCAATACTTATGCATAAATATGTATAGCTTGAATATTTCAACTTCGATTCAAGGTTCAATGGATTGGAGCTTTCTAGGGTGTGCGAAATAGAATGTTTAACAATGTTGGGATGAAAAAAGTTTCACCACAACCTATTATAAGAATTTTACTCTGAAAAATATACAATTTAAAGTTTTAGTGTTTCCATACAGGTTAACATACTTATTTGGATAATGTTTCGTACGTTTAAATAAAATTCAACCACCTTTTTCAACTAGCCACACAACTGATATTCGACACACGTAGGTAATTTGTTTTGTTCTTGTTTGGACCTAATCTGATTTCATGATTTGAATGTCTCTTACTCAACTCCGTTATCTCATGATAAAAATCTCAAATTTTTTCATGTAGATCAATGTGGATCGAGATAACAATAATTTCGAAGGTCTTTCTGGTATGAAGGTTGATGTTTCTTTATTTACTTAGTAGGAGCTATAAAATCATTTGAGAAGACAGGAAGAATTCTCTAGAACGCCATCTAGATAAAGAATTGTCCTGTCCCAAACTCTTGCAAAAACTACCTACATCTAAGCCTCGATATAAGCTGTATCGTGATATAAATGAAAATTTTTATTACTCAATAACAAACCCCCAAAAAATGCGATTGAAGAAAAATACAAATTGTTCTTCTTTTATCGGTAGTTACTCTATGTGTTTCATTTAGTAGCAAGATACAGCACTGCGTATGTACGAATTCGAAATTACAATGTTAAAATCTGCAAAAATATGTGTGCTATTCAAATTTGAAAAGATGGAAGCATTTGTGATGAAATCGAAAGTCAGAAGTAAAAAAAGGGCATCAGAGGCCTTTTGCGTCGTTGTACTTACCTACAAAATTTCACAAATATCGTCCATTTCGTTTGACAAATATTCACTTGGTTCTATACTTACTTTATTCCAAAGTGCATAAGATATAATGTTCTGTTAAACGGAGTATAAAAATCTCTCATCACGGTGAAAAAATGTTAGTTTGACCTTCTTACAAGATGTACTCAACAGGTTGTACATACCTATAATCATGCCAGTGAATATTGTGCAAGCAGCAGAGCTTGATTTTGAATTCACGAATTGTTGCAACATCTCCCATGTTCGTACCCAGAACAGAAAGTTATAGATTAATTTCAAATCAAACATGTTCTTCCACATTAAATAGCATTTGTATTTATACATCGAAGTATGCTTCGAAATGAGAATCAAAGTGAAATGATAAAATTGTATCTCCTATATTCTTTATATGGTAATTGAAAGCTAGCAAATTGGAAATGAAGCATTTGCAGACAAAAGTCTAGAAGTCCATTCCGAATAACTCAGGGAACAATAGCCCGCCAATGTTTATGTAACACCCTTTATATGCAAACGTATAAAACAAAATTCTGCAACAGCAGAGTTAGCAGTGAAAAATATGAAAATCCCCAACAATTTATTCCAATTCATTCAAATTCTATTGCTATCTATTTCTTGGGATTAGCGAATAGATCCATCTAAACTTAATTTAACGTGATCATGACGCCTTGAATATGACAAGTTGAGAGGTTAATAGGCATACGTTCAACTGAATACCTTCCAAATTTTGTCATGATTCGTTCATACAAGGATTCCAATAAAGAAATCAATTACTGTTGGGCTTTTAAATTAATCATAGGAAACTTAGGTTATCAAGGTTGAAGTCGTGTTATTGGATTTTGAGAGGTTGTACTTTTGATTATACTTCATCATGAGTACTCATCTCTGAAGCACTGAATATTTCATACGAACGCGTTTATCATTTAGTTCACGTCAATTTGGACATGAGAAAAATTGCTGCAAAATGGATCCCCAAATGTTTGAATGTTAACCAAAAGCGTGCAAGGGTAGAAGCATCGCGTTCGATCTGTGCTCGATTTGAAAACGATGTAGACTTCTCAAACCGAATCGTTACTATGGATGAGACTTGGGTACATTTCTGCGATCTAGAAACAAAGCAACAATCGATGGAATGGCGACACTCTGGTTCTTCAAGACCTAAGAAGTTGCGTGTCCAAAAATCTACTGGAAAAGTTCTTGCTTCAGTTTTTCGGGATTGCCATGGAGTAATCATGATTAATTTTTTGGATAAGGGTAGAACAATAAGCGGTGATTACTATACGACATTACTGACTACTCTATGGAAACAAATTGAAAAGAAAAGACGCGGAAAGCTATCCAAAGGTGTTTTGTTTTTGCAGGACAACGCCCCTGCACACAAATCTCATGTTGCCATGCAAAAAATTCTTCATTCAGAGTTTGAATTACTAGAACACTACCCTTATTCACCAGATTTGGCTCCATCCGACTATCATCTCCTTCCCCAATTGAAAAAAAGTTTATAAAGTCGTGAATATTCTTCCAACGAGGAAGTAATAAAAGCTGTGGAGGTCTGGTTTGCAGAGCAAGAAGAAACATTTTTTTTGAAAGGTCTAGAGATGTTGCAGGTTCGCTATAATAAATGTATCCAATTAAGAGGAGAATATTTTCAGTAATAAAATTTTGACATTGAAATTTTGTTTGGTTCTATAGAAGGCTAAGAATTTTTCAATATATCCTCGTATGAGTGCCAAAAATAAAATAATTTGTATCACATTTTTAGATTTTTCTCAAAATCTTTCAAATGGGCGATGTTCCAAAGACATCTTAGCAAAAAAATGATATGTGTCCATATCATAAAACAATAGGTACTGTGTATCAGATTTTGTTGCGTTCATTTCGGGACACCCTGTGTTTTATTCTTTCGTCAAATCGAAATAAAATTTCATAGTTATTCGTCCAGGATAAGATAAGTAATTTTTAAAGTTGAATGAACGAACAAGGAGACTCTTGTCATTATCTCTCATCTCAGAAATGATGAACACCATCATCTGTATTTTTTTCCAATCTATCCTGAAATATTTCATCCAAATGTGCACCTGCCACAGTTAAGAATTGCAAAAACTTTTAAAGACAAGCCTAATCTGTATTTCAGAATACTTTTGACATCTAATATAAAAAATAATGAAGTAAGTATATGGAGAGATTTCTATGTCTCAAATGTTTTCGTCATCACTTGGTTCAGCCATATACGGATATGGTATGCCATATTTGATCATGGTGATAATCATCGCCGATATTGTCGACTGTCTATACCAACACAGCAGTTCTAGATGTTATATAACATTCCTTATAATCCATACTACAATTACTTATGCATTTTGTTTCAATTCCTGACCTTCACACCGTTACTTTTCTGACGAAAACAAAAAATTCCATTCTTGGCTATTGCGAAAAAGCTAGTTCCAGATTCCCCACCCACATTTGCAACCTACACATTTGAATATCAAATCACGACATATAAATAATATCCTCATATTTCCTAACAGAAAGAACAATTCTTGTTTGCGGCCGATCAACCTGTGAAATATACGATGTTCTTGAATTGTGAAACGGATAGCCGTGACTCTTTCGGTACAATAAATTCTTGACCTTCAATATTTGCTGATTTTGGGAGTGTCTGAAATCCAGCTTCAATCAAAGGTTGAGTCAATGAGTTGACTTCCGCAGTACAAAATGAAAGTATGTAGACACCTGAAAGTTTGGCATACGAGAATATATTGAAAAATTCTTAGCCTACTATAGAACCAAACAAAATTTCAATGTCAAAATATTTTATTTCTTAACATAATTGGATTCATTTATTACAGCGAACCTGCAACGTCTCTAGACCTTTCAAAAAAATGTTTCTTTTTGCTCTGCAAACCAGACCTCCACAGCTTTCATTACCTCCTTGTTGGAAGAAAATTTACGACCTTTTAAACTTTTTTTTTCAGTTGAGAAAAGAGATGATAGTCGGATGGAGCCAAATCTGGTGAATGAGGGGGGTGTTCTAGTAATTCAAACCCTAAATCACGAATATTCTGCATGGCAACATGAGATTTGTGTGCAGGGGCGTTGTCCTGCAAAAACAAAACACCTTTGTATAGCTTTCCGAGTCTCTTCACTTTAATTATTTTTGTAGAGTGGTCAGTAATGTCGAATAGTAATCTCCGGTTATTATTCTACGCTTATCCAAAAAATCAATCATGATTACTCCATGGCAATCCAAAAACAATGAAGCAAGAACTTTTCCAGCAGATTTTTGGACACGAAACTTCTTAGGTCTTGGAGAACCAGAGTGTCGCCATTCCATCGATTGTTGCTTTGTTTCTTGATCGTAGAAATGTACCCAAGTCTCATCCATAGTAACAATTCGGCTTAAGAAGTCTACACCATTTTCGAATCGAGCACAGATCGAACGCGATACTTCTGCCCTTGCACGCTTTTGGTCAACATTCAAACATTTGGGGATCCATTTTGCAGCAATTTTCTCATGTCCAAATTGACGTGAACTATATGATGAACGCGTTCGTACGAAATATTCAGTGCTTCAGATATCCGTTTTAGCCCAATTCGACGGTCTGATAAAATCATGTCATGAACTGCATCTATATTTTCGGGGACTGACACAGAAACTGGCCTTCCCGATCGGTTACCATCTTCAATGGAAAATTTACCTCTTTTGAGGCTTGCAGTCCAATTTTTCACTGTCGCATACGAAGGACATTGATCACCAAGGGTATTAAGCATATCTTCGTGAATCTGCTTACCTCTTAACCCTTTTAAATACAGGTACTTGATGATGGCTCGATACTCCAATTTTTCGTTTTTCACAATTTCGGTGGACATCTTCTTTCTTTTAATATATTGCGTAACTCTGGTTTACTTTTTTGACCTCAAACTTCAAACTGACACATCTAATGAGTTATTGTTCGTTGCTATGGTAACGCAATATATTTTTTATGCATGGAACTGGTCTAGGTTAACTAGATATCAATACATCCTCGTATATGTGTTAATTTATTTTCCGATAGTTTCAGAATGATTTTGACATTGGAATTCTCGATTTTTTTTTGCCCACACATAAATTACCCTAAAATTTGAAGTTTTGAGTTATGGTGAGATCAGATTCTGGATAAATAAGTGATTTTCGGTTTGATACAGCTGGCTAAGCGTTGATCTAGCAGAATCTGCGATTTCTTCGAAAATTGTAGAGCGAATTTTCACCGGAATAACCCTCTAAACAGACTGAAAGTATAGTGTAATCAAATTCTCGATAAAAATTCGATTGACGATTTGGTTGAATTTGATGGTATACAGGGCAGAGCTGAAAGTTGCAATTTCCTCTTAATTTCTGAACACCCTGTAGAGGTAATTAGTGACGAAATTATGGGTCTTTGAATGAGTCCTTGAAGCCTGATCTTCTCTTAACATTTTGTTGTTCAATTCACGTCCATAGCTCTTTCCTGAAAGGAAATACGATTTTTCAAGTGAAACTATGCAATTTATAACAATAACGATAACACAAAGAATATACAGAGGAATTTATGAAAAATAAAGGCCTTCCTATATTCTAATATTGAGACTCCACGTGCTTCCAATACAATTGGAAATTGCCTGTTGTGGAGCGTTTTCCAATTCGTCAAGAAGAGCTGTTCTGAGAGCTAGAAAGGTTTCCGGTTGGGAATAAGCCTCCCTAATATGTCCCACACATACTCATTCTCAATTGGGTTCAGATCGGGGCTAAGTGGAGGCCAATCTAATCGATGGGTGTTCTGATGTTCATCTCATCGAGATAATCTGATACAATTCTCACCATATTGGCAACTGCTTGCGCATTTAAAAAAAAAACACTTGCTAAATGGAATGCTAAATTCCAGTGACCTGTAAGTGAAAGGATGAATTACATAAACACAAATCCTAATATTGCTACGCGAGAGTCTTAATGTTATAAATTGCGTAGTTCCCTTCGAAAATTTCAGGAAGTATCTAAGAAAAAGAAAGGAAAACGTTAAGAGAAGATCAGGCTTCGAAAATTCTTTTGAAGACACATCACTGCATCAGTAATTACCTCCACAGAGTGTTCAGAAATTCAGAGGAAATTGCAACTTTCAGTTCTACCCTGTAGATATAGTGTATACTATCGAATTCAATTGAAATTCCTGCAGACTCGACATCAGATGATAAACTAGATGAAATAGGCTACAAATAGACAAAAATATCATCTAAATCGATGCACACCTCGAGAAGTTATTTCAAAATGAATTTGGTGAAAAAAGTTTCTGTCCAATTTTTTTGAGCCGGAGTGTTTCCGAACTTTACTTACTTCAAGGAAATGTGGGAAATCCGGTGTGGGTTTAAAAGAAGGCTTAAAATCATGATAAGATCAGATAAACATTCCATTAGCTTCTGTATTCTGCTAGCTAAACGTTATCTCCAATAATTGGAGAGAAAAAATTCACTGGCGGAATACATAAATTAGTCCATAATTTAATTTTTTAGTGTTTTTTTGTGGTCAAACTATCGAAACAGAAACGATTCAATGCATAGAGGTTTCTTTCTTGACCCACAGTTGAAGTCTCCGAACAATCTACGTAAATTGTTGATGTAAATGTTGAAGTAACTTAACGTTTATGGTAGACACAGAAGTGAAAGGTTTTTGAGGTACCTTTTAGCACAGTGTCATATTTTCACCAATCGAAATCTACAAAAACAAGAAGGTTGAATTGGTGGTGTAAATGCAGGTGTTACGCAAACTGGCTCATGTTGAACCGGATGGACAAACATGCAGACCGGATGTTGCACGGCTGTCACACTCGGTGATCAGACGAAATGAAAGCGAACTTAATTGAATTCCGTTTGTTTTACGTTAAATTATCAAATTATAATGACGGTGTGTCTGGATTGATTTTCATTCGGAAGTTGACATAATCATTATTCGTTTTGACTGTTCAAAAGGTTACGAAATTATAGAATAGGTACCCTTAATCTTTCTTCAGCAAAGATATCGTTGAAGATTTGGAGGATTCCTGAAAATCAGTCTCAAATAAGGTAGAAAAATAAAGCCAGTTATTATATTTCACTTAGAGTCATTCGGGGTAGCTGAGCGCAGTGGGTAAGTGTGCGCAGTGCGTATATCTCGACTATGCAAAATGTATGAAAGAGGGGTTCATTTGGGTGAAGCAAGTTCGCAGAATCGCCAAATAAGTTTTTCATAGGAGTGCGTCGTGCCACGTTTCTTTAACTTTTTATTTGCAATCAATCAAATTCACTAGTTTTCTTGTTAATTTTTAGCATCTCTGCAAATTCTGCCAGGTCCAAGTTCCGAGTCCGGCAGTGTTGAACAATATTTTATTCGATTATGGGCATATTAATCTAAATATATAATAAAAAATTTTAGGTTCTCTTAGCTGCTCAACTCTATAAGAACCGTCAATTCAAATTTTGGCTTACTGGGGAAAGTGTGCGCGGGTAAGTGTGCGCATAGATTCATTATATGGGCATAGTTCATTGAGGAATAAATTATGACATTGTTGATTTTCTTGGTTAAGACTCGATCAATATTGTCCTATTTGTTCAGAAAAATATGAAGAGCCACCAACAGGGGAATGTATCAAGTGTTGTGTTCACCAAGAATTGTGGCACGAACAATAATGCACTGCTTGTAAAAAGGCGCTTCTGTATTGACAATAAACAGCATTTCTCTAATATTGTAACATTTTGATGACATTATTTTGTAATTTGTTTTGATTGTGTGGTTCACTAAGCACTGCGTTCACTTACCCCGTGAGGGTGCGCACACTTACCAGCAATACGGGGCATGTGAACGCACTCCGACTTTCTCTATTAAATTCTTTTTTGCGGAAAGAAAACGTTTTTGTTTGTTTGCTTTTGGATGTTTTCTTATAGATTAGAAAATTCTCTATCTTATGAATATGTTTTAATTTTCCTAGCTTCAATATTTGAAACAGGGTATGGCTTGAAAGGCAAAAGTGCGCACAGTTGCCCCGAATGACTCTATATCTATTCGGATATATGGATTTCAAGAAGTTGTTAACATGACATTATTTTTTACGGTCAAATTGTGTGTACACAATAACATTCATATTATGAAATATAATATGAAATGCAATAGTTGAACTATGTATAAAATGGCACCTATTGTATTATAAAACTGCATATTAAGAATTACCTTTGTCTGCCAATTTCAGGAAGCATCACTGAGCAGATTTCTATACAGGTTTTCAATAAACGATTTTAATATCTCAATGGGCTTTGAATTATTCTTTGCTGCTCCTTACTCAAGAGAGTAAGAATTTCGAGATTCTATGATGCTAAAATCATGCCTTCGCAAAAAGCTGAATCGTTTGTGAGCTTTTTTTCAACTCGCTTAGAATTACAAGCTATGATCTCAAGACCCAAATTCTAAATCGATATGGAATCAAAGTTAGTGCAATAGAAGTCAAGTTTTTTCCATTGACGTCAAAGAAAACAACCATTTCCAATTTCTGAAAGAATAAAAAGACCATTGCCGGTCAGAATAAATCAACCTAATATTATCATCCTCTATCTGATAGCCTTGAATGATCAAGATAGAAAAAAAGTCCAAGAACATGACACAGTGTTGTAATAAATTGTATTGTGAATTCAACAATTATTAATGATGGAATCTTTCGCACAATAAGGATCTCACATGCACATTCATGGACAATATAAATTAAATAATTAATTGAAATGATTGGAATGCTCATATGAATTTTATCATAAAATTGCTGATCACCCCCCATCTCCGCCACTGGTTTTGGGTACCCTATATTTTTTAGCCTTATTACATTGTAGGTAAAAATTTGGTTTCGATATGATTAACAGTTCGAATTAGAAATTGGAAAATAGGAATTAGAATCGCTTTCTCTAGAGAATACTTTCAGAAACAGTTTCCAACTTATGCTTATAAACAATCCACGGTAAAAATTTTTTGGGTATGGGTACCTAATATTGCCGTCCTGGTGGAAAAACTGTTTGTTTCATTTACATAACAGATATAAAAAGGTTTGAGCAATTGAGTTGAAGTTATTGTAGAATTTATAAATTCAATATTTCTATCAAATTAAACATGGAAATCGGAAAACAACAAACAATACAAGGTGTTTTCAAAGGCGAGGCTTTTTTTGTAGAAGGTATAACTCGAGGTAGAATTAATCAAAATGAGTCGTTCTACCAAAAACTGTCTTTATAAAATATCCAAGATGGCTGAGATACAACCCCTAGAAGTTCGACAAAATTTCATTGAATTTCAAGTAAGGGACTGTGGAAGGTGACTCCGGCTTCAGAAAAACGAAACAAACCATAAACATATGGCTGGAAAATGAATGGTTCAGTACCAAGTTCATCGGATTAGATGCATCAGGTCACTTTTGAGAGAATTATAATTGTTGTATCGTGCAATTTAGGGTGAACAAAAATTTTGAAAATCGAGGGAGTTTCTTGAAAGTGCTTATGTTAGTTATGTTGAAAAAGTGCTATGATGTTTCCCATTTTTACTACGATTGTTGGAACGTTCATACAAGAAGATTGTGACGCCCATTTTGAAAAAGTCGTGAATAATTTAGACGAATTTTATTGGTGAGATTTTGAAGTATTATTCTATTTTTTTACACTTGTGTGGCTTCTGTCAGTTGGTATAAAAATGAACCATTTCATAAAATCGTGTAAGTTACTAAAAAATAATGAGAATAATTCGGCAGTCTTAAGTTTCCATTTTCATTACCACGTAAATATCGAACTAGCCAATATCCTAAACGAAACCACATGGTCGAATCAGGAGATAAGTTTTCTCCCACTGCTTTGCGATAATTCAGCTAACAACCGGTCTAGGGTCGTATTAGGATCTATTTCAGTAATCATTTTCAAGTTTTTTTTCAACTTTGTCATTTTGAAAGTTTTGTATAGGTGATTTTTGGTGAACCTCTTCATTTTGACCACTTCTACCTTATGTTGAAAAAAAAGCCTCACCTTCAAATACACCCTGTGTAATACATCGCAGTACCCCTAATCAAATAACCATCTCAACTGCAAACTGGGTGTAACCAAAAGTTTTCATGACTAGCCTGAATTTTCTCGACAAGAATGACAAATAGAAAATGAGAGATGTTAATCGACAATCTCAAGAAAACCGATATTCTCAGAAAAGGCTATTTGAGTCCTTGTGTCTATTTTTAATGGCGCTGTTTTGCTCCAGATGATAAACACTGCCATACTATAAGAAAAAGGTTATCAGAGATGACAATACTCAAGTTAATCTTGATCTGATAATCGAATAAAAAAGCCAAACGCGGAAGAACTTCTGTTGTATTGACTGTATTCACACGAAACCGACCGACACAATCTAAGGTTCAACCTTAGAATCAAATAGGATAAAGCTTACATAATATCAAAGCAAGAAAAAAATTCGAACTTTTTCAGTGCATGATCGAGAGGGATTCAACAAATCTTACTGAGCTTCAATAAAAAAAAACATAAAAGATGAGGATTTGAAAGTTAGAAAATCCAAGTTTTACTGAACCAAACCCAAACAGAATAGAAACGTAAATCTGGTATATTCGAACCACACAGTGGAACAGGTTTATTGATAATAATTTGATGAAACTGTTAAGTCTGACAAATTTTTTCCGAAAGAACAACAAGATATCCTTGGAGACGACTGGTGAATACCTACAGTAACAGTGAATAGAATACTCCAAAATCATGGAAATAGCTTGATACATCCTACAGTAGTCAAAAAAGTGAATAAAGGCTTTCAAATTAATAGGCACTCATCAACTCATCTCTACGTGACAGAAATAGTGTTCCTGAAGCAAAGGCAGGGCATCTTCATCATTGCATTGTAAATTGCGTTTCAACAGTTTATTGACGTCTTCACAGTTACGCTGTAACCGTAAAACAGTTAGTTGTCTCGAGCACGTCGTCACCTATTTTGTTCATTATCTTATTTGAACGCTTGACGCATCACCAGCAGCTCTTGCTCTGGTTGAGTAGCGTTGGTTGTGGAAGTACAAAGCCAATTATAACCGGTTTTGCATGCGACATTGTCCTCGGAAGGGTATCATTTGAATGGGATCGAAAGTGACTGAAATATGGCGAGTACAATATACGCCTGGACCAAGAACTGGGTCATGTAGGTTCTTCAACGTCTAGTAACTAGTCTTGAGAGTGATGAACCGTGCCATTAACGAGGGCAAGGTGAGGAGTTCCAGAGTTGGCATTGCAGGCTACGTTTTTCTAGCTGAAGTGTGGATTTCATATGTTTTTCACTCAGAAAGTTCAATACACTGTTTCTGTTAACCTTGGTTTTCAATATCCGTTTTCGTACGTTTTTCAGGTGGTATTGTATTGTGTAAAATTATGCTGCATTCTCAAAGAAAGGAGGTAAATATTGTAGAATGACACCAGGACACCTCTATGCACAGCAATAATTCATGCAAGTGAAATAAAAAATATATAAAATGAGTAGGAAAAGTGAAAACAAATGTAACTGCAATACATTGGGTATATTTGCTCTTAGTCTAAGATACGATATAAGAAATATATACCCTCATCTGTTATTTGATGATGACAAATGTTATGAGATAGATAGAGTCATTCGGGGCAACTGTGCGCACTTTTGCCTTTCAAGCCATACCCTGTTTCAAATGTTGAAGCTATGAAAATTAAAACATATTCATAAGATAGAGAATTTTCTAATCTATGAGAAAACATCAAAAAGCAAACAAACAAAAACGTTTTCTTTCCGCAAAAAAGAATTTGATAGAGAAAGTTGGAGTGCGTTCACATGCCCCGTATTGCGTGTAAGTGTGCGCACCCTCACGGGGTAAGTGAACGCAGTGCTTTGTGAACCACACAATCAAAACAAATTACAAAATAATGTCATCAAAATGTTACAATATTAGAGAAATGCTGTTTATTGTCAATACAGAAGCACCTTTTTACAAGCAGTGCATTATTGTTCGTGCCACAATTCTTGGCGAACACAACACTTGATACATTCCTCTGTTGGTGGCTCTTCATATTTTTCTGAACAAATAGGACAATATTGATCGAGTCTTAACCAAGAAAATCAACAATGTCATAATTTATTCCTCATTGAACTAATGCCCATATAATGAATCTATGCGCACACTTACCCGCGCACACTTTCCCCAGCAAGCTAAAATTTGAATTGACGTTCTTATAGAGTTGAGCAGCTAAGAGAACCTAGAATTTTTTATTATATATTTAGATTAATATGCCCATGATCGAATAAAATATTGTTTAACACTGAGGGACTCGGAACTTGGACCTGGCAGAATGTGCGGAGATGCTAAAAATTAACAATAAAACTAGTGAATTTGATTGATTGCAAATAAAAAGTTAAAGAAACGTGGCACGGCGCACTCCTATGAAAAACTAATATGGCGATTCTGCGCCCTTGCTTCACCCAAATGAACCCCTCTTTCATACATTGCATAGTCGAGATATACGCACTGCGCACACTTACCCACTGCGCTCAGTTACCCCGAATGACTCTATATATGAGATAGATATATGTGAATTGATAGATCGCAAATGGGTTGCCTTGACGAATCAGGGGCCAATAGTGTTAAATAGTGTTAACTTTCATCAACTTTTTTCGATCTACTACCCTCATTTGTTATTTATGAAAATCCAGCATAATTCGACAGAATATTACACGAGGAATCAAGAAAACATGGGTTGCCTAGTTTTTCCTTGGTACTCCTATGAGGTTGCCGGGTACAAAGAGGTAGACAACGGTCATTTATATACCCTCATCAATTATTTAAATGAAAGGTTACTTTATTCCATATCTTACAGTATTAGGTTGCCTGGTCAAAAGTGGGGCACATCCATGGTTGCCTAGATTTTATATGTTAAGATTTGAACGCTAGCAGGGAGATCGACAGAGAGTTCAGAAAGACGATTTTTCCGATCTTAGGAGGGTGCTTTATTGATTAAATGCTGGAATTGAATCAGATTGAATTGATTGGTTTTCTTTGATGAGCCCGCCAAATAAATTCGAAATTATCGTTAATATTCAATATGTTTCAATTCCAGCATTTAATCAATAAAGCACCCTCCTAAGATCGGAAAAATTGTCTTTCTGAACTCTTCTGTCGATCTCCCTGCTAGCGTTTAAACCTTAACAGATAAAGTCTAGGCAACCATGGATGTGCCCCACTTTTGACCAGGCAACCTAATACTGTGAGATATGGAATAAAGTAACCCTTCATTTAAAAAAAGCCAATTAAATAACTGATGAGGGTATATAAATGACGGTTGTCTACCTCTTTGTACCCGGCAACCTCATAGGAGTACCAAGGAAAAACTAGGCATGTTTTCTTGATTCCTCGTGTAATATTCTGTCGAATTATGCTGGATTCTCGTAAATAACAAATTAGGGTAGTAGATCAAAAAAAGTTGATGAAAGTTAACATGATTTAACACTATTGGCCCCTGAATTATCTAGGCAACCCATTTGCGATCTTTCAATGCAGATATTGTCTATCTTATAACATTTGTCATCATCAAATAACAGATGAGGGTATATATTTCATATATCGTATCGCGTACTATTCGTCAGTAGACCCACATCATTGTGGGTTAAAATTTTTAGAAGCTTTCCATCAAAAAATCCACAATAGTTCTTGAATCTCGAAATGATATGGATAAATTCCAATAGAAAGTGCAAATAATTGGGGACAAGTCAACTTCCTTATATCCATATCAAAAAGAACTTCAGGAAAGTAGGTAATTATCGGTTGATGAAACAAGAACTTTTCTTGTATAAACCCAGATAGAATAATCGAATAAGTGAGCAAAAAGTAAGATTATACTCTTCATTCATAGAAAGGAATAACTGAAGTCCTATTAAATACGAGGCCAATCACTGGTTTCACTCCACACATCTAGAAAACCAGCAATTTCATTATTGACCCAACAAATACGCATTACTATCCCCCATCAAGTGAAGAAATTGAATTTTTGCAACCGTTACTTTCAACGTTTTTGTACTTGCTTATTTCGAACGCCTTGGATAATTTTAAATGCATTTCACGTTCATTCATTGTCTAGAACCTAACCGAATATTCTGATGTTAATTATTATTTGATAACAACATGGAGTTCTTTTGTAATCATGTATAATTTTTTAAGCGATGCCTGTGTAATGAGACGTGAGTGAAATGGCGAGCGCAGAATGATTGTTAACGCTGCTGTCCGAATTTGGTAATCGATCGGTGTGTACAGTCTTTGGCCTTATTTAAAAAAAATTTCAAAGGATTATTATCCCTGTAATTTTCGAATGTTTAAGCTTCCTCTATCCTTTCTTTTATATACGATGACAAGGTACCGAATGGGTTTAAAATTTGTTTGTTTAATATAAATCAAAGCAAAATTCCATAAGTATTCTATTTCTACAAAAATTTCTGTTGTGAGGCGTATACTCCATTCACTTTCATTTTAGCACACGGTTGGTCATGGAAATTTGACACATTTCACTCTGTATAGTACGAAAATGTGCGGTTGTGACGCTTGTCAAAACATTTTTGGGTTTTAAATGAATGCGCTGTTGCCCGTTCTACGTAAAAGTTTTTGTTACAACGTATTTTATCACAATGTCGAATCCCTTCGGACAATATGTGACGAACATAATTGAAGTTTATACAAACTGATTAAAGCCATACCAAATCCAGTTATTTGCATGGAAAATACAAGAGATCAGTATAATATCATAATATGCACTAGCTTGAAGAGAATTAATGTTCGTTATCTTCTTTGGCTAAAGTTTGAATACGTTACATCAGTTGTAGATTTCAAAAATATTAACCCGAAGATGAAATGCATATGATGCAGTGGTTGGGAATGGGTGTCTCCCGAAGGAATTAACAGATAATTACAAGAATGTTAAATTCTTCAACAAAAATCATCTTGCTTCGATATAAGTAAAAGGAATTAAAGGAAGTTTCAAATCAAGATGAACTTCACCTTTGAACAAAAATTTCACATGAATAAACAATTAACAGGACAACTGGCGCGTATTTGTGGTTGTTCATCTTAATACATTGATATAATAATAAAAATTAGGAATATATTGGTACCTTAAGGCATATTTACAATGTATAGGACAAGTAAAATGAAAAATAGAAAAATCAATTTTTATTCTAAGATGACATTAATCGAAAATCCTGTAGTAAACTTTTCGCATTAATTCACTCAAACATAAAATTCTCAAATGCCACCACTTTTTTGGGTCTCCCAATAGAAGGAAATTCTTTGTCAAACTCTTCATTCACAATCTTTCTGATTGTTGAAATATTCAGATAAAATATAAGTCGTTTAGATTAAGATGAAACATTATATAAATTCTCTTACATTGAATATGTTCGCTACCGTCTGATATATTGTGGATTTTAGAATATCAGGGTATAACTATTTGAATGAGCGGACCTGAATTCTAATTAGCACTAACTGAAACCCTGTCTCCTTTTTCAATCACTTTCGGCATTTTTGTAATAAAAATTGATATTAGTTGTGGCAACGGCGTTATGACATTATAGGTTATCTATGACATTAACGACATTTCATGAGTGCCAACTTTACTCCGTTCTAGTTACAAACTTTAGAAAATTATTTCATAGCCAACCGATTGCTAAAATATATCTGAATGGCGTATACCTTTATATTATTAGACTGCATTGTTATTGGACAACTAAGATTTTTTTGTTAGGAATCTTCTGAACTTTTGGGTTTCATGATTTATGGAAACAATAATTAAAAAAAAAATCAATAGATCTTTTCTATAATTAAGATAAGATAAGAGGAAAAGACAAAGTCTTTCTATGTTATTGGGTTAGGTTAAGTTAGGTTAACAACTAAAATAACTATAATAATAACATAAATAAATATTTTCGGCAGGAGCTCTAAGAGTATCGAAGAAGAAATAGAAAAAGAAATATTGAAGATTTACCTTGTATGTATGGCGGATTAAAATTTTCTGTTTTTTGTTTTCTGGAATGCATTCTAGAAATAATAATGTGGGAAACAATTATTCTAATTTGCAATGCAATGCAATCTTGGTATTACTGACGTAACTTTCGTCCCATTCCATGTTGCTGATTAGAATAACATCGATTCATCAGCGATCCTCACCTATAATCAAGTACCTGATTCTTTTTTCTCATTAGCGAAAACTTTCGCGAAATACTCTCAAGAATAACAATGCGGATTTTCACTTCATCAGTTCTTGCATAAGATTAAGATTCAGAATTAAACCAATACTTTTTACCTGTACAACTGGAAAATAATATTGAATTTCGTCCGAGTGATTTTTGGTTATGTTTTTTGGGAAAAAGAGTTGCATCTAATATACAGGGTGTCCCAGAGTAGGTGTAATAAACTGATAGATAGTAGCTACTGATGAATAAGAATATCTTTCCTGACGACCACGATCTTAGTCTGGGGGTGCCACAAGGATCAGTCCTTGGGCCTCTTCTATTTCTGGTCTTCATCAACGATGTCCCCATTAATTTGAGAGCGATGTTCCTGAATCTCGATTATAAAGTTTTTGTTGACTCTATTTGCTGATGATGTTGCGGTAGTGGTTTCGGCCCCAACGTTCGATGATCTTCAGGTGCTATGTGAGGTATTATCGCAAAGTTTTGAGACCTGATATAGATATAGTCATTTTAAGTTTTCATAATGAGTTGTGCCATCTCCGGAAAAATAAAATTACCTTCAGAATAACTATAGTTCAATCTGTGTCACTACACATCTGTGGACCATTTAAAAAGAGTTGTATTCAGCCAAAGTACACAATTTTTCAAATTTCACAGATACTTTTTTGGACATCAAACTACTCGAGAACGACGCATTATACGAAAAAATATGAAGAATACTTTTGATTTAAAAAAAGGTTAAAATATTAATTAGATAGCTTCCAACTTAGTTTCAAGAGTTGGGTCTTCAAATTTTTGGTATTTTTATGGTATATGGTACATAATAGGCATAATGAGAAAACTGGAAGACGTGGGTGATATCTTGTGTTCGAAAAAGATTCCTCAAATAAGTAAAAAACTACATTCGGAAATTCATTTCATTCGATGAATTCGTTCGTGAGATAAAACTAAAAATAATTTTTCTTTATGGTTTTTCAACAGCCTGTATCTTTCAAACCGAGCCGATTCGGAAAAAATGGTAGAGGAAAAAAGTGTTTCTTGTGGCCTGAAGAATCTACAGTCAGAGACTCAGTCTGGATATTTTTTTCATCTGTATGACTCAAAGGATCAATAAATTATGATTATTATAATATTGTTCTGGGTCAGTGGGAAAGTAATTCATCAATAATAGAGAAAACGAGTTATTCCATCAGAAGCAAAGAGATCTCATTTGCCGTCTGTCGCTAACAATCGATGATCTAGTTTCTGATGATTTATAATACATATAGGTATATGTATAATAAGTGTCAAATCAATGGTATTTTTGAAGTTGATTTTCCGCATTTGAGAGTGCTCAGTTAGTATAAGGTCATTTTGTGATTTATTTTAGATACAGCAAGGACATTCATTATATCCAGATTCAGATTTTTTGGGGGTTATATCGCACCATGACCTTAAGGTCTATATTATATCCCTATAAGAGGTGGGATTCTGTAAGATTTGCTTCGAACTGTTTTGCCACTACGCAATTCGAATCAAAAGGAGTCGATGTCAAAGACTTTTCAACTTCGTTTTTTAATAATTCGAGAAAAAATCAAATTTTCCTTTCTCTAAAACGACAAATATGTACTTGATTCAGAACAATCCAACAATGTGGAAATGTATAGATAAAAATACAATGATTAAGAAAGTAGTAACAAATCCACTTTCCTTTCATTCCGAAACTCCATTAGATAGTACGTATGTGTGAACTTGGCGCTTAAAAATGAAAGTGCAACAAACTGGAATTGAATGAAACGATCGGATTATTGTAAGATTAAATTTTCGTTGGTTTGTCGATTTCACTTTCTCATTAACCGTGTGACAAATGGATGAAGCTTACGCGATTTCAATGTTACGGGGACGTTTTCACGAATTATTTGTTTTGAATATAAATCACGATAGATTTAACCATTAATTTTTATTGTTAGTCTATTGATTTAAATTTTTTGAAGAGGACAACTCTACGATAAAGCAGACATGGATATCTGTGATCAGTTCATCGATTTTACCTGAAAAGAAACATAATTTGCACCCTCTTCATTTGTATCCAGAAAATATTTTCCTCATGAATTATTTACAATTTATTATCTTGGTCATCCATCCAGGTACTGAACTCCATTGATGCTGCTTGATGAAATTGAGAGATTTGGACCTGAAATGATCTTTTGTAGGTTCTTACAAAATTGTAGGGTTATCGGTCTTTCACAATTTTTTTTAGTAGCCTTTACTTCGATGCAGCCTCCTGAAGATGGCACCTGAAAAACAATTTTAGATTAAGATTTTCTACAGAAATGAAACTGAGCAAAAATTCTAGGAGAACGAGATAACAATCAAACAAAATTCCCTCTAATGTCAGCATGATACTCGGTGAATTCAAATTCGAAGTAAATGTTTCAAGAAAGTACAAGAAACTTTGTGTGTTAAAAATGAATGAATCTATAGAAAATTAATTTTTCAATGTTATGCTATGAATAGAGAGAAAAGTTTGGGAGTGTCATCTTAAGGGAACTATGTTTAAGCAGGGCTGCTCAAAAAAAAATGTGAAAGGGCCACACACATATTTTCTGAGAGAAAATCAACCCCTTTTTCTCAACTCTTCATTTTTTACACCCTGTATAATTTCCTCATTCGTCGTTTACATCAATTCAAATCACAGTAAATTCGTTCCTTATAGAAGGTACTATAATACCTGGCATGGCAACGTCAGGTGGCTAAAGAAAAATAGTAGATATTTCTTATCCGCTTGATGCACTTTCCTGACATTTAACCAACGATTCAGGTCAAAGTGTTCGATCAACCTGTGCCACCCACTATTCGATAACGATTACGTAATAAGCTGCATTTCATGATAATAAGCAATGGAAAGTATACCTACGTTTTTTGTCTTACAGGAAAAAAAAATCAATTTGTCAATATTATCGCTTGATTGGTTCTTGCGTAAGAAACTATTCTTATTTTCTATGGAAATTAGGCTAGTGAGTGAAATTACTGTCGTCAGGTTATTACAGAATATCAAGGGTATTTGAATGTCTTTAGATATACTGGGTGACTGCCATAATAAATGTATCTAGAACGGTTTACAAGATATAAGTGAAACCATCATAATGATAACATTTGCCGGAAAAATTGGCAGACATTGGAAGACAATATGACCCTCTACAAAATACTATTGTCTTCCAATTGAGGTATAGCTCACCCCTCTATTCCCTATTAAGAATTTATGGGTGACAACCCCTACACCTAAGATTGAGGAGATTTTGAACAATTCTGCTAGAAATTGTCCCCTCCGAATAAAAATTGACCTGTTCCGGCATTTTCTTTGAAAACATCCTTGTCTAGACATAATTAGCCTGGCAAGTTTTCGAATTGTCAGCCCCTGTAACTACTTCAAGGACTCAATAAGAATTTGCAAACCATAGTATTCATTTAGAGGGTCAAGTGATCTTTCAATTGAGGTTTAGCTCACCCCCTATTCCCTATTGAGAATTTACGAGTGATAGCTCCTACACCTAGGGTTGAGGAGATTTCGGCTTACAATTCTGCTCAAATTAGGTCCCCCTACGAATAGAAATTGACCTGTTCCGGCATTTTCTCTGAAATCATCCTTGTCGTGACATAATTGGACTGGCAAGTTCTCAAATTGTCACCCTGTATTCAGTATTTGGTAAATTTTTGTATCTTAGTGTAGGTTGTGCCTATTTTATTCATGAAAATTCTTTATGAGATCTACCTCGTATGTATTCCTTACTGAATAATTAAATAACGTCAACTAAGTGGTAAGTTGGAATAAGTAAGGATTTCCTATTTACCAACTTGATCTCATGAATTCAAATGAGTCAACAATCACTTGCGACAACTGATCGACACTCAATTTTCAGCGAGAGGTCATGCACTTTCAAATTTTTCGTGGTATTTCGATCACGTCGAGTTGAAACTCGTTTATTTCATTCGGGAATGTTCAACCGTTTGCACTTTGCAGGTAGGTAGATAACGTCAAGGTGAACTATTGAAACGGTGAAGGTGTTTTTGTTTCACCGAAGAACTCTTTTTTTTTTCACAACAGGAAAAGTATACCAAGCCTTGTAGGGTTTCTTGTGTTCGTTACCTAATACGAATCTATTGTACGCGATTTACACCACTGCTTTTACGTAAAAAAAAAATGACAATGACACGCCTACAGAACAGATAATTTGATTAGATAAGAGATCCTGGTAGTGCATACTATTTCGTCAAGAATATCTCAACGTATTGTGGAAATGGTTGCACATTATCGATAAGTATAATTAAATTTGAAAAACAGAGGAATGAATATCAGATCTCAGATAATTATGTGATTGGTGATTATCTACTCCTACTGTTTCGTAGAAAATAATAGGCTATATGTCTAATTTAAATATTGATTCCTACGAAACCATCATTTGCATTAAACAACCAATTTAAAAATCAGATTTTGTACTAACAACAAAATAGCCAAGTACCTATTTGAAATATCAATTCAAAAATTACATTTTTGAGAAGCAATCGAATTACATAACCACTTATTATTTGAATTTAAATTTGTATTCGAGTTTGTATTGGACCACCAGTTCTTCAGCAATAAGATCAACACAGTCGTATGAGAAAATTTTGGGCTCAAAGATGCTGATTCAGTTTTTAAATAGAAAACGTGCCAAAAATATTACCTATGAAAAGTTTGGAATACATTTCACTCCAATTCCGCTTTTAAAATCCACTGTGCTTATAAAAGAAATATAGAAAGACATTTTTTCGTACTACAGAACAAATTATTTACATAACTGTATATTTTTTTCAGATATCAGATGTCCGCATCCTGCAGTTCCAGTTAACGCCGAACTGACACTCAGCAAGACTGATTTGACTTACGGGACTATAGCTTCCTACAAATGTAAAGAAGGGTTTGAACTTTTTGGCAATAGTGAGGTAGTTTGTCAACAATCTGGAAGATGGAAAGGAGAATTACCATTTTGCGGTGAGTAAGACCCGTTTGCACCAAACGCACTCAGTGTTAAGTGTCCCTTAAAATGAACCCTTAACTTAAATTACGTTGCACCAACTGTTAAGTGACATTTAAATGGCTAAAGCTAGCCTTAAATTTAAGCGCCCCTGTAATGACCACTTAGATATTTAAGGGCGGGATTCTAACCTAAAATAATTTGTTGAACTGCCTGCAGAACTTCCCATTTTTGATGGATTTTGAAAATTGAATACATTCATTACTGAATACCAAGCCTTTTCTTTTGTCTTTATTGTAATGCCATCAGTCTTTTTTAATTTTCAATTTGGTGTCACAAATCATACTATAGTTAGCAACAAACTCTTTTCTTCTGTTGACAAGTTGAGTGCCCCAAGTAAATTACCACCACTTGCTTGGCATCATTCACTGTATTCGTACTAACAAGGGCAATAAGGACATTTTCTTCACGTTCCTCTTCAACATTAGTAAAACAAATTCACACAAGACCTTACAAAGAAAGTGTTGTACTTATATAAACTAAGGTACCTTTTATTTGACAATCATTATCATTATTATCAATATTAATGCTAATTCAGCAACAAAGTTGTTACTCTTTGATAATACTATAATAATATCCTTGACACTGACTGACAGGACAATAAAGTTAGGTTAATGAAATGACAACGATCATCGGCAACCGGCCAACCAATGAAATGGCTTTATTGGACTAGGATGAAGTGGCACCCAAATAAAAAACTGAAATATCACTAGATATAAAAACTAAAGGGCCCCTTACTCAAGATTCTTTTAAGCCGCAGTTGTGCAATTGGCAATAAAATTAAGGGCCAATAACTTTAAACTACGCTTAGTTAAGTACTCATTTTAAGGGGGATTGGTGCAAACGGCCCTTAATCATTGTTGCCAGTATAATTTTTCTCATATACCTAATACCTATAGCTGTATAATTAATCAATCGATAAATTTAGAGATTTTTATCAACCAGATTCACTGAACTTTTGTCTTTTTACTTCAATAGCTTGATTGGACAATCAGTCCCTGAAAATTCAGAAAAAATTGTAACAGTAGGCATGAAATTTCAATGAATGCACCTTATTTAGGTGTCTATGTCTATGGACCTCAAAGTAGAAGATTTATTTATAAAACCCCCTGTATCTCACGTAGAATCGACCGAAATATCAAAAAATGTAGCTTGGATTTTGAAAATCTTGAGTTTTGAAGAATTCGATTCGTCAAATTTTTCATCACATTTTTTGTTTTATCTGTATAAAAAGCCCTTTCGGAATTTGGAAACATGGTAACTGTCCAGTACCATGAAATGTGAAAATATTACAACCTCTACAGGGCGAGTCTTTGACTCATACAAATATTCGAACAGTATAGATTCTTGAGGTCAAAAGAAACACTTTTTTCGAAAGCAGCCCAGAGCCCAGCTATAGATGGAGTGCTTTAGTTGTGATACTAAGTAGAACTAGTACATCAACATCAACATCTATTCACATATGCCTTGCGAGAAAACAATTATTATCACTTCATTGAGATCTGTTAATAATGTGTAAAATAAGTTATTGTGTTTCCGAAGTGGATACAACAAACATAATTTTAATGAGCCATTTTCCACACGCTTATTAATTAAGCTGCTAGCTGCGAATGATGGCAATTATCAACCGGATCAATGGGGACTCGAAGATAAGTTGCAATTGTGCATAAAACTGCGCAAACATTAGCATACTCTTCTTTATCCGGGACGTTCATTTTTGCATTTTTCATCAAGAATGCGAATGGGTTTCTCCGTTTATGCTGTGAATATTCTGGAGAAAACTAGAACGTTTCTCAGAATACTTGGTGTAACAAAGAAATAATGAGAACAGTTTCACGCCACAAATCATTCAGGTCAAATTTCTTCAAGAATATTCGATGATTAACAACAACGAACTACAAGAGTTTGCCATTATTTTAATTGATGCAGACATGGAATAAACGGAGAATTGGAATGATGTTAGAGTTTCCGAAATCCTGATAGACATTACTAGAAAGATTTCTGCATTGATTGACCCAAACGAATAGTGGAAGTTAGAGAAAATGAGAATGTGTAGGAGACTTGAACTACCTCATATATTTCAATTCAAATTTCGCGCTACCGGCTCCATTTTGGCCGCCATCAGAACAATTCGGGACTGAGAGGGTTGAACGTGATTTTATTGTTACAACGTAAGATTTTGAATAATTTTTGTTTGCTACACTGTCTGAAAAGTTTAGTAGGTGCGTGGTGTCATTAAGTTTTATTGCTTTCATTGATTAATATTGTTTTACAAACGGTGAGCCTTTTTGATAATAGTTGTAAAAGTTTCAAGAAAACATGTTGAATAGACTGAAAGGGAGTGCGGGAGACTTGACCCATGTTATGATAGGGAGACATAATCAGTGGTCCAAGTTTTCCACATTGAGCGTAGATAATAGTTTGCTTCAAAAAAAAAATTAATAATAGAAAAAAATATAAAAAAATATACAAAGGTTTAGAAAAGTAAAAAACATTTCGGAAATAAGTGAGAGTGATTCTGAAATAGAAAATGTACCTATATTTCATCAATTGTTTTCTTTCAATGTTTTTCCTGATAAACAAACTTATGGTCCAGAATTCTTTACTGAATTTGACCTTTAATAAGCTTCGTCAAATGAAAACAGGTTAACAGAATCAACTTGTACATTTTGAGAATATGATTAAAGGACGTTTCGCCTTATGGTGAACCGACAATTAAGCTACTAAGTCGAGTGTCCTGAACAGTTAGACGTGATAAATGAATGAGCTAAAGCTTATGAAATTAAATATGTAATAATAAGAATTAATTCGGACGCATACCACCTGCCGATATGAATATCAACAAATTGAACTAGCCAATTTGCCATCGTCAGGGCCCTAAATGGAGAATGCTCCAGCGAGGAAAAGCAGATGCTGACCTTGACCTTTGACATTGAGGTAAAATGAGATCAAAACCATGGTCAGCATCTGCTTTTCTTCGGTGGAGCGTGTTCCATTTAGGGCCCTGACGATGGCAAATTGGCTAGTTCAATTCAGATCGTAAGACTTGTTGATATTCATATCGGCGGGTGGTGTTTAGGCGTGAGCCTTTTTAATGTTAAATATGTAATATTTCAGGTACCAACGTAGCATACAGAAAACCAAGCAATCAGTCCACATCTGTGAGAGGCGGAAGTGCAGAGAACGCAAACAGTGGACAAAAAGCCGAATCAGAAAACTCGAAATGCTCTGAAACCCAAAAGGAAGCTAGCCCGTGGTGGAGCGTCGATCTTCTGAAGCCTTATCCAGTGAAGGTTGTCCGGATCACCACCAGAGGTTGTTGTGGTCATCAGCCCCTGCAGGATTTAGAAATACGGGTTGGAAATAGCAGTGGTCAACTTCAGAGGAATCCTCTATGTGCATGGTTTCCTGGGACCTTAGGTAATAATGATGAAATCCATTAGCCAAATTTATTTCTCAATCTTAGTAGGTTGAATGACGACTATATGATATTTTCAATATCTATATAGGGGAGATATAAAGGAAAATGGGCATATTTCCATAGTATGAACGACCCGTATTCAATCAAAACGAATAAAACTTTATTTCACACGTTTACATTCTTTGACACTCAATCTCGAAAAATTCGGAAAATCAGGAAAAATCAGGTACAATACAGTGTATTTGAAGGTGAGGCTTTTTTTCTATAGAAGGTAGAACTGGTCAAAATGAAGCGTTTCACTGAAAATCACAATTGAAAATGATCACTGAAATAGATACTAATACGACATCAGACCGTTTGTTAGCTGAATTATCGCAAAGCTGTGGGAAAAATCTCCTGATTCGGACCATGTGGTTTCGTTGAGGATATTGGCTCGTTCGATATTTACGTGGTAATGAAAATGGAAACTTAGGATTGCCGAATTGTTCTTATTATTTCTTAGTAACTTACACGATCTTATGAAATGGTTCATTTCGATACCAACTGTCAGAAGAGACTCAGGTCACAAGTGAAAAAAATAGAATAATACTTCACCAATAAAATTCGTCTAAATTATTCACGAATTTTTTCACAATGGACATGACAATCTTCTTGTTCGAACATTCCAACAATCGTCGTAAAAATGGGATGAAATGGGGAAACATCATAGCGCTTTTTCAACGTAACTAACATAAGTACTTTCAAGAAACTGCTTCGATTTTCAAAATTTTTTTTCCACCCTAAATTGCACGATACAACAATTATGATTCTGTCAAAAGTGACCTGATGCATCTTATCCGATGAACTTGGTACTGAACCAGTCATTGTCCAGCCATATGTTCATGTTTTGTTTCGTTTTTGCGAAGCCGGAGTCACCTTCCACAGTACCGTAGACAATTTTTGGTTAAACGACTTATTTTGATGAGTTCTGCCTTCTGTAAAAAAAAAAAGCCTCACTTTTGAAAACACCCTGTATAGTAAGCCGATTTCTTATCATTCCCACTGAGTGAATCAGAAAGGGAGAACTGAAATGTGAATCAACACTTTTTTGTTTTTCAGATGAAGGCATCACAAAATCATTCACGTGTGCGAGAAATATAATTGGTCAATATGTCTTCCTGCAATTGGTTGGAGTGGATGGATCCCTGTCACTTTGCGATGTAGAGGTATTTACGTCAGATGGTGAGTAAGCAGCTCATCGTGAATTGAAAATTATGACCAGAATCATAGGCGGAAATAAACATTTTTTGTGGGGGGGGCACTCCTTAGGGAGGTCTGAGGTGACCGCCCCCGAGGTAAAGATGTTGGGTGGAGAAGATGTGCAAAAATTCTAGAAATGGCTAAAAAAACGAAAAAGCTCCAGAATAACTGCTTCTTACTGTTGTTTTCCTATTTTTCTTCTTTTCTGGGGGGGGGCACCATGGGCATCTGGGGGGGGCACGGCCCCCCCCTGCCCCCCCTCCTATTTCCGCCTATGACCAGAATGAAAACAGTATACAGGATGTACCAATTTGGATATAGTGTCAGAGGACCCAAAAATAGGATAAAAAGTTCCCATAGAAGCATTTCCGGAAACGCTTCGTTGAAGAATTACGTTGCTTCAAAGATCACTACTTCATTATGGAGTTGTTAAATTTTTTCAAAGTGGGACAGAGATGAACAAATAAAATTATGCAGAGGTATTTTTCAAATAGAGGTTCACCTGAAACTCATTCGCTCACTCACCTCCATAGCTCCAAGTTTCCATATAAAATCCTATTTTCAACACCTATTTTCAATAATAATATATTTGTCCAACCCCAGAAAATCAATCCATAATCAAGTCGTCATCTTTAAAGAAACGTAACACTTCAACGAAGCGTTTCCGGGACTCCATAGGAACTCATTTTGAGGTTTTGAACCTATATCCAAATTTATATTATATTTATTCATTGAGTTATGAGATCTAAAAGAGTTGTGTGAATAGGTAACATCTACTTAGTGCTTCATATTATGTATAGTTTTATGACTCAGTGTTTTTTAGAACCCGTGAAAACTGTCAACTCGTCATCGCCTTCCAAAGGCCTTGGAAAGGAGATCGATTTCGAAAAAAAAATTATAGGAACTAACCCTGCTTATTTTCATCGTGGAATCATCTCCCTAAATCCTTCGCATTCGTTTAGACACCCTGTATATTTATCTTGCATTTTCAGAGCTCTCCATAGATGATTGCTCTCCACCAGGTGCACCCGCAGATTTGCAGTTGACCTCATTCAACAGAACCTGCTACGAATTCGGTGTGACACAAGGAAGGTCGTTCAAAGATGCCCGATCTTATTGTCAAAAGTTCAAAGGCGACCTGGTCCACGGTATGGGAAGAAGTGCGACGTCATTCCTTTACTCGGAGTTGGAGAGGAGGAAAAGCTCCTTCAAAACTCAGCTGGTTTGGATAGGAGCGCAGAAGGAACCCAATAAAGCATCGAGGACATGGAGGTGGACTAATGGTAAGATAGAAAGACGAAATTTCGAGGTTGCGTATTACACTCAGTTCAATTTACATTTTTTGGCCAAATTACTTGCTTTGCCTCGAAGTCGCAGTTTTCCTATGTTACTTGATTCAAACAATTGTATTTCTTCATTATCATCTGGGTTTCGTTTTTTCGATATCTTTAAAAATAATTGGAAAAGCGGAGTACTTCTTTGTTTTTGACTACCAATGAAATACGAGGATGTATTGATATCTAGGAAGTCTAGACCAGTTCCATGCATAAAAAAAAATTGCGCTACCATAGCATCATAGATGATGACCGATCGGGAAGGCCAGTTTCTGTGTCAGTCCCCGAAAATATCGATGCAGTTCATGACATGATTTCATGAGACCGTCGTATTGAGCTAAAACGGATGTTTGAAGCATTGAATATTTCATACGAACGCGTTCATCATATGGTACACGTCAATTTCTACCTGAGAAAAATTGCTGCAAAATGGATCCCCAAATTTTTGAATGTTGACCAAAAGCGTGCAAGGGTAGAAGCATCGCGTTCGATCTGTGCTCGATTTGAAAACGATGTAGACTTCTTAAACCGAATTGTTAAAATGGATGAGACTTGAGTACATTTCTACGATTCAGAAACAAAGCAACAATCGATGGAGTGGCGACACTCTGGTTCTCCAAGACCTAAGAAGTTTCCTGTCCAAAAATCTGCTGGAAAAGTTCTTGCTTCAGTTTTTTGGGATTACCATGGAGTAATCATAATTGATTTTTTGGATAAGGGTAGAACAATAACCGAAGATTACTATTCGACATAACTGGCCACTCAACGGGAAAAAATTGAAGAGAAAAGACGCGGAAAGCTATCCAAAGGTGTTTTGTTTTTGCAGGACAACGCCCCTGCACACAAATCTCATGTTGCCATGCAAAAAATTCGTGAGTTAAGGTTTGAATTACTAGAACACCCCCCTTATTCACCAGATTTGGCTCCATCCGACTATCATCTCTTTCCTCAAGTGAAAAAAAGTTTAAAAGGTAGTAAATTTTCTTCCAACGAGTAGGTAATGAAATGTGGTGTTCTAGTTTGCAGAGCAAGAAGAAACATTTTTTCTGAAAGGTCTAGAGATGTTGCAGGTTCGCTATAATAATATCCAATTAAGAGAGGAATATGTTGAGTAATGAAATATTTTGATATTGAAATTTTCTTTGGTTCTACAGTAGGCTGAGAATCTTTCAATATATCCTCGTAATATTTACGATATTCATAAACAAAAATTCGTTAAAAATGGTTAATTTTATCCTTAAAACTTTCAGGAGAAATAATCTCGGGTCCAGCATGGGGCAGTGATCAACCAAATAACTACAACGGAGAACAAAACTGCGTGGTTCTGGATGGTGGTAGGAAATGGCTCTGGAACGATGTTGGCTGCAATTTGGATTACTTACATTGGATCTGCCAATATGGTAATTATACTAAGAAATACTTATGAATTAATCATTGGTATGCATAATTTTCAATATGGTTGATTTGTGTATAACCTTATTTTCAATCTTAATAAGAAAAAACCATATTACTTCATCGAATAATAGTGATCATCATTGATTGATTTTCTTACCAGAACCATCAAGTTGTGGGAGTCCCGATAAGAAAGAGAACACAACCATAATAGGCACAGACTACAGAATCGGATCCATTGTACAATATAAATGCCCCGAAGGCCACATGCTAGTTGGGGAACCATCGAGGCGCTGTTTAAACAATGGCGTTTGGTCTGGGGGGCCTCCCTCCTGTAGATGTGAGTATTTTCTTCTTATATGTGTCACCATTGAGTACCATACTCAATGGCGTCACTGTAATCGCAAAACCGGTCTAGAGGAGGAATATTTCGACCAAACTTGGTGTTCAACAATTCAGAGTCAGCTCACAATTCATTCATTCATTGCTGAATCTCGTTAACGAGAATGAATCTACAAAAAGACTAAAAAACTGGACTGTCACCGGTGCGATCAAACTTATAATTTCTTAGGGCTATTTGCGACTGTGTGTTACCCTCCTGTGAGTGCATAAACCCAACCGTGACCAACAGATCCTTCCACGAAATAGTCACCAACCAGATCTGGCCGCCGCTGTATTCTTTTCGAGTCTCCATTATAACTGTGTACCAAAGACCTCCACTGTGACCTGTCTAACGCTAGTTGTTCCCAGTTATGATTGGCATTAACTGATTTTAGGGATTGATGCAGTATATCCTTAAACCCCTTATACTGGCTTACTGGTTTCCGAGTTCCCTCTGTGAATTCGCCATACACAGCTATTTTGCGTAGTCTTATGTCTTGCATCCTCAGAATGTGGCCTCTGCATCTGAGTCCGCCCCTCGTTACTCGAGTCTCAATTGTTATACAACTCGCGCGCTGCAAGACTTCTGCATTCGAAACTTTGTGGAACCATCTGATGTGCATTATATGTTTTATATGATGTTGTTACGTTTGCTCAAGCTGTTTAATATGTCGTCTGTAGGGCGTCCAGCTTTCGCTTTCGTTAAGAAGCGTTGGGAGGACCACTGCTTTATAAACAGCTGTCTTGGTCTTCATATTGAGGTCGTGATTTTGAAACAGTCTGCCCTTTAGCTTCCAGAATGCCCGCGATGCCGAATTGATACGGTTGTGTATTTCCGTGTCCAGGTTAGCCCTAGTATCTATGAAGCTTCCCAAGTATTTGAATTGCTCGACCTGTTCCACATCCACAGATGTGTAGTGTGTAGTATCACAGATTTAGTTAGTTATTCTGAAGGTAATTTTGTTTTTCCAGGGTGACACAGCTCATTACTTAGAACATAGTTGTTCTAAGGCTCATTATGAAAACTTAAAATGGCTTTATATTTTTATCAGGGTCGAATCGAAAAAAATGATAAAGGGAAAATGTGTTTCTCTTGACGTGAAGAATCTACTGTTGAAATATTTGTACGAGTCAAAGTCTCACCCTGTATATTTTGGAAATTTCGAGCATCCCGACGCGACGTGAAAAGGAGTCGACACAGAATGTCTTAGATTTAGGTATACCTTCACATTAAGGCGCGAAATAATAATCGAAATTTATACGTTACTTCCCGAAGATAGATCGGAACGGGACGGCACAGGCATGAGCGTAACATTCCACTGGGCATTTCACGATTGAAAATTACCAGTGACGTGTCTTGTTCGCATTTCGCATTCTTTTTTTCGGTTCTGAGGTATTTTTATCGCATCTTTTGGAAGAAACAAAGCGAAAAGAATGCATGATAGTCACAGGGCTATACTGGCATATTCTCGTATAAAATTTATGTGTTTTCCATATATACCAATACATATCGTTGATCTACCGTCTAACTACTTCTTTCTCCGTGGATTTTCAGATGTGAATTGTGGCCCTCTTCCCGACATTGAACATGGCTACGTGACGTTGAAAGAAAGCCGAACAACGTTCGGGGCACAGGCTGTATATACCTGCGGGGATAACTACACGCTGGTCGGGAACAAAATGAGAGAATGCGACGAGAACGGAATATGGTCGGATAGTGCACCGCAATGTCTTTTTACTTGGTGCGATGATCCGCCTGGTATTGAAGGTGGAGTGGTGAAAGTGGTCGGGAAAAAAGCAGGAGATGTGGCCGTTTACTCCTGCGAACCTGGATTCTTGTTGATGGGAAAACCGGTAAGTAGGTATCTCCAAACATTTTGTTGCGTTCGTTAAAACAGCGTGATATATTTCCCTCAATGGCACACATAGAGCTTACTTACACTTAATATTCTGATCTCACCAGAAAAAACGGTGGCATTTGGCGGTGGTGATGTTTGTTTTCACGAGTCTTTTCCATTGAGATGAAAGCTTTGTTGTTCTGATAAAGTCAAATAATAGGACCGAAACAATTGTGCGCTACTACTTTTTTTTGATGGAATATAATTTCTGTTGGTAACTTGAATGATGGTATGCAGCTAGTTCGACACAGATTTCCTAATTTACTGATATTTATATCGCAGGATAGTTTGCATCTGAATTAATACTGATTGAAACTTCATTCCTTAATTTTATTCAATTATTTCTCATAAGCTTATTTTAAAGTGTTATGATTTTGTCGAAAAAGAGTAGTGGACTGTATGTGTATGACAAGATAATTGAGTTGGAGATGATATAAAAACATTTATTGTATATCGTTCACAATCATAAAATGAATAAGTCACTTATATGAAACTTATACAGTAATAAATAACAAATATTTACAACATCTATATACTATATTCTATATAGAGACATTATTCAACTAAAATAAGATATAATCCAGAGCAGCTCAAATGAGAAGTCACTTGAGGTCAGACTTAGACAAGTTTAATAAATTCAAAATTAAAACAGCATTTATACAGGGTGTCCGGGGAGTAACTGTACATACTCATACTAGAGATAGAGTTGGACTAGCTGATTACGGATTGACTATAAAAAATTAATTTCTGGATTTCCCTAGAAAGCTACAGGGTGATTTTCCAACTTCATGGAAATACTTAGTCCATCATAAAATCCAAACTTATTGACGGATATTATTGAAACTTAAGAGGTTATTGACACATGCTAAGGTTGAGTTAAAAAGATATCAATTATTCCATTATTTCAGGGCCGGACTCATTAAACTTCATTTAAAGTGTTCGGGGTAAAAAAAACACTTTGCATTTAGAATTACGAATAATTGATTCGCTTTATAGAAAGAAGCTAAATTATGCTTCAATTTTTGGTAACGCTCAAAGTTGTCACATCAACAATTATTTTTTTATGAATTTCTCAATTTGGATAAAGTTCGAAAATTGCAATTTATTTACCTGAACAGGACATAGCCATCTTGTGCAGGTCGAAAATAAATAATAAATATTCTTAAAAAAGTCACTGAAGGTCAAGAAGACTATAATAATTTGTTGATATACTGGGTGGCCACCCCAGACGCGAATTTCAATTTGAGGGAGTAAATGAAGGTATTTTGAAAAAAAAAATGGCGATGTGTATAGGGTATACAGAAGTATATTTCAAAATTATTCTTATGTATACCGGGTGTTCGACAACAATGATATAGACCAAAGTTACACTTCTTCCAGTCAAGAGAACAGCTGATGAACAGAATAATCAACTGTTGCGATATTTTAAGAAATAATGGCGATATGATTCGGAAGGCTGTATCCAATTTGAAAATTCGGCAAGAAAAATGTATACAAGCTGATGGTTTTCATTTCGAACCACTTTTTTTTTTTGTTGACTCAGCAATTCATTCGTTCCTACTTTTATTTTTATTAGGTACTCTTTACTGTATTTGCGCTTTTTTCATTTGTTATTGTTTCGTTATTGAAGTGCTTAAAAGCGCTGAATTTTTTTGTAAATCTTCTACTAATACATTCGCATTTTATATTCAAACATGAGATTTTCAGTTCTCTTCATGATGAAAAATTCAGTTTTTTGAACTTATTCCAAATTCAGAAATTCATAAAAAAATAATTGTTGATGTGACAACTTTGAGTGATACCAAAAATTGAAGCATAATTCAGCTTCTTTCTAAAAAACGAATCAATTATTTGTAATTCGAAATACAAAGTGTTTTTTTTACCCTGAACACCTTAAATGAAGATTAATGACTCCGGCCCTGGAATAATGAAATAATTGATATCTTTCTGACTTGATCTTAGCATGTGTCAATAACCTCCCAAGTTTCAATAATATCTGTCAATAAGTTTGGATTTTATGATGGTCTAAGTATTTCCATGAAGTTGGAAAATCAACCTGTAGCTTTCTAGGGAAATCCAGAAATTAATTTTTTATACTCAATCCGTAACCAGCTAGTCCAACTCTATCTCTGGTAAGAGTATGTACAGTTATTCCCCGGACACCCTGTTTATAAACGCTATTGATTGCCCAGTCACTATAGTGACAGAGCAATCGATAAAAATTGATGGCGAAAGCCTCTTTATTCCATCAGAAAAACAGAAGGTTAGAATAACGAATTTCAATGAGAGGACCGAGTTTTAAAAGTGAAATAGGCCAAGCGGTGAAACTACATTATATGTATAAGTCTGATCAACAAGAAGAGATTAATACATTAAATGTTAGTTGACCAATAATTATGATGTAAGTATGAGAAGTGCATGAATCGTACAAGTGAAATGAAAATGAGAAAAGCAAAATTAATTAATCTGAGAAGTGTTAGAATATTAAAAATGAGAAGATCAAAATTAACTAATAAAATGAGAAGAACGATCATAATTAATCTGAGAAGAGCAAGAATAGTATGATAAATATATACATTGGGTTGGTCTTGAAGAGTGCTAAAATTTATCAATGAATACAACATTTACAGAGACGGACTGCTTACAAGTAAGCACGATTAGAACGTCCATCAGAAAAACAGAAGATACAATTAATAAATGATGAGACGTGCAAATCGAGAGTACTGAGATAACCACTAATCGTTGGTTTCGAGAAGTGCATTAGGCTGAAAACTAACATGTATATCGAGCAAGATGAATAAATATGAGGATATATCTATGAAAATAGAAATTTTAATGAGTAGATCATACCAATTGAGTGTGCACGATTACCAGAGCAGGACTTCCAGGGTGGAGCCAGAGACGAGATTGTATCATCTTGTTTACCATGTGTCGTTAAACCATGGTTGAGATATTCACATCGTGTTTTGAAGGAAAACTACCAAATCCAGGGTCCACCCTGGCGAACATGAGGATTCATTCGACTCGACAACAGTAATTAGTCATAAGTAATTGAGCAGGCAATTGGTTTTTAACCGAATCGGAAATAATGGTAAAGGAAATAAGCGCTTCTTTCAACCTCGAGAATTTACTGTTGAAATATTCGTACGAGGTAAAGACTCACCCCGTATACTTAAACTCTGCTATTGTAAAAAAAGGGGAATTTCCTGAGAAAAACGAAATCTTATAAAAAAGTGTTATTTTCATAAAAATGCAATAAATCGAAAGAATGATGTAAATTATTGGCTTCCTCATATTCTCACCTTGTAACACAAGAAGAGCTTGAAAAAAACATACCATGAATCACTTGCATAAAGACTAAGCACTGCATGTGCTTTGCATTACTGGCGAAAAATTCAACATCCGCGAAGGAATCTCGAAGTTATAGCTAGAATTTCAAGAAACAGAAGCGATTTCATAGCTTGTCAAACTGCTTAGATTAAATGCAATTTTCGAGTCATTCTTCATCCTGTTGAAGCTCAATTTTACACCAATTTTTCCCTTATAGACTCTCACCTGTGAATTTGGAGGAAAATGGTTGGGAAAAACTCCCTCCTGTAGATACATCGACTGCGGACCACCCCCAAGGATACAGAAAGGATCCTACCAACTCCTCAACGAAACAACCTTTCTAGACAGTGTGGTTGAATACACGTGTGATGCAGATTACTGGATAGATGGCGAGAAATTCCAAAGGTGTACGAGTGAAGGGAAATGGTCGGGAGATACGCCTTCTTGTGAATGTGAGTAAGCACCATATCGACACATACTTGAAAAGAGATTCGATTTCTTTAAATTCTGCGTATTTTCAGTAATAACCTGTCCAGAACCTGATGTTCCACCTGGAAGCTACGTTGTGGGTTATGACTTCAACGTGAACTCTGTAATCGAATACCATTGCGAAGCCGGTCATGTTTTGAAGGGGCAGTCGACGCTCACTTGTTTAAGGTCAGGAGAATGGTCGGGAATTGTTCCTATTTGTGAATGTGAGTAGTAGAAGATATATTCTTGAACATATTTGAATTCATCTAGTCCACATATACAGGCACAGGATATTCTCGAAGATAAATCCTCAGTCTTATGGTCGGATCATAAAGTTTGTTAGAGCAGTGAATAATGGCTTATAAATCACAAGTGATTAATGCTCAAGGAAACGGTTAGATTATGATTACTTTATGCATCGATTGTGGATAAAATTCATACTGAAATTTCAAAGTTATATTATCTCATACTTTGAAATCTGTACTTTTAATTGTGGCATGCTAACGTGGGTACTCTTTTCATATTTACAGTCATCGATTGCGGTCAGGTTCCTCCACTAATCCACGGAGAAGTAATTCACACGAACAAATCGACCTATCTGTTCAGCGAAATCACATACAAATGTTCCAAAGGATATAGACTTGTTGGGCCATCGAAAAGAACGTGTACGGAAAGCAAGCAGTGGAGTGAAACAATGCCAAAATGCGAAGGTAAGATGAGAAATACGAAAGGTACTGCTAGACCCATTCTTATAAGGTGCACCCTGTGGCAACAATGCCCTGTAAGGAATCCAGTAAAGAAGTGTAGCATTTTTATTCCGTTTTCAGTCCTGAAAAACGATGTCGCACCATATAAAACATCCTGAGTTGGAAAATAATCGAGTTGTCGTTTGTCAGTACAGATAAGCCGAAAATAAGACGTCTTCGTCTTCATCGACGCAAAATTTACTCATTTTCGGCATCCGGGCCACATCTAGTTTCCACCCCTACTGTTAGTGTATGATACCCTTCCGGCGTGGATACCTGGGGGGTACAGAACGCACTTCGGGGTGGCTATCCATCCTCAATTTTTCTTTACTCTCCAGTGTGCACCCCTACTGTTAGTACGATACTCCGCTGGTGTGGATACCCGGAGGGTGCAGATTTTTGTGCTACCTTTTACAGCTCGACAAATAAAATGTGTGTACTTTGTTTTTGACTGGGTGTCGCTAACACCCTAGACACCGCGGAACTTTTTCTTCGACTCGAAGCTACCAGGGTAGGTTTGCTATTTTCCTTTTAAAGAATAGTTGGCGGTCGAGTTCTCCGAGGAAAAAGGCGTTACAATATATTTACTTTTCCCACGGAAATTGGTCTCTGTCAGAATCAATAATTGACCCTCACGCAGTCCTGATTCAAACACGCTTAATTCTCTTGAGTAAATTTCTCGAATCTATCGAGTCTAGATTCATATGTCGTCTTCTTGGCTTGTTTAGGAGATAATATATCTCATAAGAAGTCAACCCTATTGCATTATATTATATCCATATTTATTAAGCAGCCAAATAAATGCCGCGTGAGTGATAGGGTTAACGTCCGAATCTTTTTTCTGAACAGTTGATTACTAAGCTGTTCATTTTATTCAGTCATTGTAATGAATCCTAGTTTTCTGAGAAAATTGGGGTTCATTTCAGTGCATTCCTTTCGTTTCACACTTCCGCCTTTAAAAATATTTAATTCTCAAATATTTAGTGCATTCATTCTGATAGGCAGAGTAAATGTAAAAAACCGTTTATCTGTGGTTATCGTTGTTTTTCTTGCATGTCGTTGAAGATTTCGACGTTTTTCTGATGTTGATATGCGATAAACCGGAGCTGACGACGTTTTTACTCTTGTCGCGTTCTGGAATTTTCAGATTTTTAACGTGTGGGGGATTTTCCCCCGCGACGGTCTCTTTTGTCTTTTTACTCTCTTTGCTCTTTTCTCTGCGATTCTTCTTTGATTGTGTTCACGACGAGCCGTTCAACGAATTTAGAATAAATTTTGTGTTACGAGGGTACCGCTCTTAGAAATTAATTTTTATTTTTCGTTTTCCGCGAGTGCCTTGAATAAAGGAGGTAGGTCCCCGTCTATACCGTTCAGTTCCTTCATTAGACCTACACCGGTTACTTCTTTGACACTGCTGTACTGTATCGCTTTCTGCCGTACTTTACCCTGTTTCGCGAGTCTGACTTTTCCCTTCGCTATCAGTCATGGTGCGTAAGCCCTTGGGGTAGTGAAGAGGAAGTCCCGTCAACCCCCCCTGTTCGCGTTCCCGCGTCATAAGTGTTGAAATAGAAATCTCTTCTTTTCTATCAGTCATGGTGCGTAAGCCCTTGGGGTAGAGAATAAGAGATACCGCTTGTCGTCAGTGAAATCCCGTAGTTGCGCTCAAAATAGACCTTTTCTTCGCTATCAGTCATGGAGCGTAGCCCTTGGGGTAGCGAATAAAAGTCTCGAATAGATCCGCCCTGGTTGTGTTTCTTTTATTTTTGGAGAAATACAATTAATTACATCCCGATACCGTAAAGTAAGTCATTTCACTTCGCGAGGTCATCCTTAGTATCCATTTCGTCAGTTCTGGTTGGCGCATTTTATTGAACAACCTTTGATTTTTTCACTGTATCCGGTATAAACTTTATAAAGTGCTCGTGATCGGATAGAATTTCCAGAATGTATGTTTGCTAATCGATTCGCTCATATTTCATACCTACACATATTTCCGTTGTTTATATATATTTTCCGAAGGTGTGAATAAACTGGTACATAATTTGATTCTGACTACTTCGTTATCGCTACCACCCTAGATAACAGCGAACTCTGTCTTCCACTAGCAGCTACTCTGGTAGGTTTGCTATTCGCTCGAGATAAGTTTTCTCCGAGGAAACCACGTTACATCATTAAAATGAAATATTGCACTGACAGATCAAGTATTTACTTCCCACTCGAAAAACGTCGACATAACTCTTCTATTCATTAATTTCCTCTTTCACGAATTATAGTTAGTAGTAGAATTCTTTCTGTATGGATCATCCTAGCTGGATATACCAATTTTAATCGTAATTTTTCAGAGATACGTTGTCCAGAACCCATCTTGGCCGAACACAGTATCCTGTCCGTTACCAACAACGACAGGATGTACGGAAGGACCTTGATCAAAACGTCGGAGTCGAGCAGCGCATCCATTGCCACTTATAAAGTGTCAGCCCTGGTTAAGTACCGATGCGAAAGAGGATACAAAATCATCGGAGAATCTCTGAGTACATGCGAAGAGACCGGTCAGTGGAGTGGGGCTGTTCCAGAGTGTTCATGTAAGAAGAAATTTTATACATATTCTGGATAACCCGATTTACAGACCAAGACCATTAAATAATGTATATGATATTATGGAGAGGGGGCACCCATAGCTACATGCTTGATGAAAATCGTTCCGGAGGCGTTTTTTAAGGTTTCACCATGGCAAAAAATATAGCGGTTAATTCAATTACTGACTACTTGTACTTAGTACCTAGTGATGAAATGATTCAATTGATTTTTCCAGATGTGGATTGTGGAGAACCAGAAGCTGTGAACCACGGCAAAGTGATTTTAACCTCGAACGCAACCTATTATGGAGCTATCGCCCTGTATTCCTGTGAAACCAATTACGAGCTTGATGGCGTTTCCAGAAGAATTTGCTTGGAGAATGCTACATGGAGTCTCCAGCCCCCAATCTGTAGAGGTAAGCATTTGCCAGTCGTAACATTCATAATCTCAAAGTTTAAAAAAATTCAGATGTCCATGTTGTGAAGTGATGAAGTGTGAATGGATCGAAAATAAGGAGCTGAAATTTTTCGAAATCCTAAATTTCCTCATTTTTATTATTTTCTAGAAATACAATGCAAGTCGCCAGAAGTTCACAATGGAGCTTCATTCACGGTGGATACTTACAGTGCGGGTGGTACAATGCAATACAGTTGTCCAAGGGGCCACAATATGCAAGGAAATGCTACTAGGCAATGTCTATCCACTGGAAAGTGGAGTGGGAGACCACCTTTATGTGTTCGTAAGTTAAATTATCATTTTTAATAATATAGGCGATACTGAAATTGTAGTGAGAAGAATCAGGAAGCGGCATTTCAAAATATATTCTTTCAGTGTTTATTAAATTCTTAAACTCTTTGTTGTATGTTATGGCCTATTGTTGTTTTCTTTACTTAATAAACATTATTATTATTATTATATACAGGGTGAGTCTTTGACTCGTAGAAAAAGTTCAACAGTAGATTCTTGAGGTCAAAAGAAACCCTTTTTTCCTTTACCATTTTTTTCGAATCGGCTCAGTTTCAAAGATACAGGCTGTTGAGAAACCATAAAAAAATGTTATTTTCAGTTCTATCACACAAACGGTTTTATCGATTTCCATCATTTATTTGATGAATCTTTTTTCCACACAAGATATCACCCACGTCATCCAGTTTTCTCATTATGACCATTATGTATGTTTTCTCGTATAATGCGCTGTTTTCGAGTAATTTGATGTTCAAAAATTGAGAAGTGTATTTGTCAAATTTGAAAAATTGTGTGGTTTGGCTGAATACAACTCTGTTGAAAGATCTACAGTTATGTAGTATCACAGCACAGATTTAGCTAGTTATTCTGAAGGTAATTTCTATGATATTCTAAAAATTGGGTACTTTGGCTGAATGCAACTCTGTTTGAAAGATCCACTGATGTGTAGTGTCCATAGACCTATTAAATTTTTTTTAATGGGTCTAATAGGTAGTGTCTATGGTAGTGTTATAGATTCAGCTTTTTATTCTGAAGGTAATTTTGTTTTTCCAGGGGTGGCATAGCTCATTATGAAAACTTAAAATGGCTATATCTGTTTGTCAGTGTCAGGGCCTAATCAGAAAAAGTGGTAGGGGAAAAAAGGGTTTCTTTTGACCTCAAGAATCTGCTGTTAAAAATGACCCTTTTACTGTTTTAAAGCCCAACAACCCTTTAATGCCAATAATGAAAATTTAGTAGAATTCATTGGTCAATATGTACTTATAGGGGGTCTCAATAGAAGATGAAAATTAACGTACCTAAATGTAGCATAGCAGCGGAATTTCTATATTCTATGATGATTAGCTAGGAGCAACAAGGAATAATTAAAAGCCAATTGCGATATTTCAATCATTTATAAAAACACAGTAGGATAATCAAAATATCCATTTCAGCTGTGGAGTGCGTGGAGCCCAAGAAACTGGAAAACGGACATGTAATCATCACTAATGGTACAATTTATAATAGTGCAATTGAGTACCATTGCATACCTGGATTCAAAAGAGTGGGACCGTATCTCAGAAAATGTTTAGAGACTGGCAACTGGTCAGGAGAAGAGCCAAGATGTGAAGGTGAGTAATCAGATATTTTTATACCTATAGGTTAGACTTGGTGCTGTACTAGTTTGTAATAAAAATAAACCAAGTTCGAATACTTGGGAAGCTTTATAAATACTAGAGCTGACCTAGACACAAAAATACACAACCGTATCAATTCGGCATCACGGGCATTGTGAAAGCTAAAGGTCAGAGTGTTTCAAAATCACGACCTCAATCTGAAGACCAAGGCAACTGTTTACAAAGCAGTGGTCCTCCCCACTCTTCTTTACAGAAGCAAAAGCTGGACGCCCTACAGGCGACATATTAAACAGCTTGAACAAACGCAACAACGTTATATAAGACAAATAATGCACATCAGATGGTTCCACAAAGTTTGAAACGCAGAAGTCTTGCAACGCGCGAGTTGTACAACAATTTAGACTCAAGTAACGAGGGCTCGACTCAGATGAAGCGGCCACATTCTGAGGATGCAAGACACAACACTCCCCAAAATATCTCTGTATGGCGAATTCACAGAGGGAGCCCGAAAACCAGGGGGCCAGTATAAGTGGTTTAAGGTATACTGCATCAATCCCTAAAATCAGTTAATGCCAATCATAACTGGGAACAAATAGCGTTAGACAGGTCACAGCGGAGGTCTTTGATACACAGTTATAATGGAGACTCGAGAAGGATTCAGCGGCGGCCAGATCTGGTTGGTGACTATCCATGCCCTGAGCGGGGAAGGATCTGCAGGTCACGGTTGGGTCTCTTCAGTCACAGAAGGGCACACAATCGCAACTAGCCCTATTGTATTGTGATGAAATACATCACAATACAACATTATTTTAGGGTTAGCAAATGTTGTTAATCTGCCCGTCCCAGATCGTAGACTACTAGTACCTAGTACTTCCGAAGAGGAATCTTTGGTACTACTTCCTTGTAGTTTACTATGCCCAGATATAACCTCACATGAACTACGAGCTCTCAACTCTGAAGAAATCTAATGACCTTTCTTTTGACGTCTCTTTCTCTATACTTGATTTATCTTTTACTTTCTAGAATAGGTTTCTCATCTTTCACCTTTTTCCACTTTTTTAACTCGTTTCTCTCAACTATTCTGTACGTTTTTCTACTTTTAGAACCATTAGTGCGCTATTAGCTGTAACTCTTCAAGAAGTGATACAAAACTCTAAATTTTGTTCAGTTTTCTAGATATTGATTCCAATTTCTATTTTCAGTTGCTATCGAAGAACCTCAAGAGAGCTCTAACTTGGGACAGAATATGGGCATAGGAGCCAGCATCGTTGTGATACTTTTAATATTATTAGGATTAATTTATTTGAAACTGTAAGTATGCCTACTCCTAAACAATTCATATATTAACAAACCGGTGGTTCTGCTAGCTTCTGTATTAGTACCAATAAATTTTCGATTTCTCATTTAAGCTTCACTATGATTTCGTCGGTATTATTCCAATTACTAGTTTGTTTATAATTTTTGGCGTTATGGGCTTCACAATGAGAAAAAATAAAAGTTATAGTTTCACTTCAGAAGACGTAACTCATTAAATTCGGAGCAGCTCAGGAAGGAAAAAATTATAAAAAATGCCTTTTGAAATTTCATTTTTATGGACACCATTATTCAAGATAGGTTCTTAATTCACTAGGAGATTTTTAAGGGCAAATGGCCCTCAAATATATTGTTAATTCACGAAAATACCTCAATCACCACTCTCGTAGTGTGCCGTGTCATAATGACGACAACGGACAAAAAATGTTTGCGGACGAAAAATGTTTGCGGACGAAAAATGTTTGCGAACGAAAAATGTTTGCGGACAAAAATTGATTTCATTTTACAATTGCTTTTACAATCGCGTGTATTTGAACATCGCTTTTTGTATTTTTTAGGAAGACGCCCGTTCCTGTGAAAAATACCGACAATATCCAGAGCGCGGAGATGAAAGACGACAGGAGCGCATCGGTGGTGAGCTACTCGACTTTCAGCGACAGGAACGGCTACAGGATGCCATCCTCGATCTATTCGAACGTAGACGACGAAAACATGTACAATTCCCCATACGAAGAAACGGGCGGAGAGAGCGAGACATACGAGCCTGAACCTGTCGGTAACGCCATCACTATCAATGGCGTTTCTGTGCGATGAATTCAACCAAAAATTGTAATTATTCTGTGTACATTGTGTCTATTGTAAAATAAATCTATTTTAGGTATACGTTGACGATTTTTCTTCTGAAAATGTCCCTACGTGCCCCCTTCACCAATTTTACTACAAGCTAGGACTTAATAATACTGCTCACTGGAATAAAACAAAGCTGCGTGTTAGCGCCTTTATTGTTCAATATTTTCGCCATAGCTGTCTCGATAATTGCTGACATAAGTATGACAGCAAAGCTGCATCCACATTATGCCGCTGTGTGCCAATTGGCAAGGCCGCTCGGCAAAGCCGCTGCGTATGTGGATGCACCGTCGGATTATGCCACCATGCCGCTGAAAAATCGCTGAACTGTCGGTCTAGATCAAAGAAAGCCAACGGAAATTTATAGTGAGGATGTGCCAACCGCTGGCCTCAGTGGCTTCGAGCAGTTTCAATTGCAATTCAGACGGTACACCCGTGTTAATATGGATGCGTCTTCTCTCGAAACAGATATCAGCCTGGAGGATGAAACTCTAAAACAGGTCGAGCAGTTCAAATACATGGGAAGCTTCATAAATACTAGGGCTAACCTAGACACGGAAATACACAACCGTATCAATTCGGCATCACGGGCATTCTGAAAGCTAAAGGTCAGAGTGTTGCAAAATCACGACCTCAATCTGAAGACCAAGACAGCTGTTTACAAAGCAGTGGTCATCCCAACGCTTCTTTACGGAAGTGAAAGCTGGACACCCTACAGGCGACATATTAAACAGCTTGAACAAACGCAACAACGTCATCTAAGACAAATAATGCACATCAGATGGTTCCACAAAGTTTCGAATGCAAAAGTCTTGCAACGCGCGAGTTGTATAACAATTGAGACTCAAGTAACGAGGGCCCGACTCAGTTGGAGCGGCCACATTCTGAGGATGCAAGACACAAGACTCCTCAAAATAGCTCTGTATGGCGAATTCACAGTGGGAGCTCGGAAACCAGGAGGCCAGTATAAGCGGTTTAAGGATATATTGCATCAATCCCTAAAATCAGTTAATGCCAATCACAACTGGGAACAATGAGCGTTAGACAGGTCACAGTGGAGGTCTATGGTACACAGTTATAATGGAGACTCGAGAACAATACAGGTGCGGCCAGATCTGGTTGGTGACTATCCATGCCCGGAGTGTGGAAGGTTCTGTAGGTCACGGTTGGCACAGAACAGACCCACTTACTTACTTTATGACGGTTGGGTCTCTTATTCAGTCTCAGGAAGGCACAGAGTCGCAATTAGCCCCAAGAAGTTATAAATCTGTTCGCACCGTTTTTTCTTTTTTTTTTCTCTTTGTTCTCTTCTTTAGTGTTACTCTCGAAGATGTCCAGATATGGCTGAAATTCTGGACCAAAACCTGCACGATGGTTTCGTCACCTGATTTTACCATCGATATAAATGCACAGTTCCATTATCTGGATACTTTTTCGATCCTTGTTCCTGAAGAATTCGGCGCATTTCCTCCTCGATATTGCAGCATCTGAGCTCACACGTGACGTCTGTTAGCATTTTAACACATTAGGCTTGATAATAATAATGATAATATAATTATAAATTAATGATATTACTCACGCGACGAGATGTCGAAGCTATAAATCTATATTCCTTCTGGAGAAAGTATGTATTTTTCATAAAATATCTTTGAAACGTCACATTTTTAAATAACCATTTCAACCGTTTCCCAAAAAAAATTATTTCAAGTACTGATAAATGAAAAATAAAAATGGGAATTTAAAATTTAAAGCTATTCGTTTCTTTTGCTCAAATCGGCAACATCGACTGAAATATGCGTTGATAATAAAGGACAACAAATACAATGAGATAGACAAAGATGGCTGTCTATGAAGTCCGCGACGAACGAGGAAGGTCGCAAAATTTTTTGGTATTTTTGTGGCCATTTGCTGTTGAGGCTCGCCAGTGACTACGCGCCTTATATTATGATGGCTGTAAATCAACAGCTGTTATTTTATAAACAAGCCATTGTTCTTTTCATTTTCTAGTAGGAGCTGTTGCCAAATCGTAAAGTAGAAACAAAGCGCTTTAAATTTTAAAACCTCATATTTAAAGAATGATTTTGAATAGTTTCCGCTTTGCATTTGAAAAATTCATGAATGAAACTCATAATTATTCAGTTTAAACTTGCAAATGCTATGATAACCGAAATTGAGGAGCAACAAGAACTCCGTGAACTTTCATAGATCAACTGTTCAATTAGTCTATTGTGAACTTCAATATCATTTTGATCAATTTATGCGAAAAAAAATTGAACATTTCACTGATCTATCAGTTGCACTCGAAGGCTGAATATGCCGAAGAAAAACAACATATTTGATGTCACTCTGCTCTATGGTGCACCAGTGATTGGATTCTATGAAAGACTTTAAAATTTTGAGGTTATTTCGAAAGTTGTCGGGAACGAGGAGAGTAGTTGTTACAAGATATTGCTAAAGAATATTTTATTAAAATGACATCCCAGTTTGACCCAGATGGAAGATATTTCGCCCAAATATCCGATGATGGAATTCTCAAAATTTGGAATACTGCTGCTAACTCATTAGAACAGGAATATGTACCAGATATACACTTAGTTTCTCCATGCACATGTTTACACTTTGTTGAATGTTTACAAAATTCTAGAGAGGTACGTAATATACTGAAAATTTATTTATTTATATGAATTTCTCCATTTACTCTAAATTCTCCAGATAATCATGTTTTCATTTTTTTTCAGAATGGGTCTCCAAAAAATAAAAAAAGGAAAAGACGAGAATTTTCCAGTGAAATATTGCTTGGCACATCTTCTGGTAAATTATTAATATATTCAATTTCAAAGGGTGACATCAAATGTACTATTGATGGTAACATCAGTTTACCATTGAGCTGCTTATCACCAAATTTGGAAGACATCGTTTATTCTGGAATGGGCAACAGTGTTGGTGTTTGGAATATTCGACAACGCTCGTTTTTGAGGTGTGTTTATTGAACAAATGATATTGTTATTTTAATAAGACCCATAAACATTTAGGTCTACAAGAAATTGTTTATTTTCAATTTTATGCACCACCACCATAAAATTTTTCTATATGTTTGTTGCAGGGAATGGAAAGTGGGAAATGATAAAATTTCTGCTATTCTTGCAATTCCTAATTCAAAGAAGCTATTGACTGCATCAAAAAGTATAAAACTGTGGAATTCAGAAGATCGAACGCTGCTCAAAACTTTTACAGGGCATTCTTCAGATGTAAATTTCTTACATTGTATACCCAATTATGATTTGACTGAACCCAAATATGTGATTAGTGGTTCTAAGGTAAGTTCAAATTTTTATGCATGACATTATAGGTACTTACAAATTTCAATTTTTTCAGAGTGATAGAGTATTAAACTGCTGGAATATAAGTGATGATGTTAAAGAGGTTAACACAACAGCCTCTTTACTTTCAGAAGATTATGTTTATAATATTTCGTTACATGCAAACGAAGATGGTTCAACTAAACTGTCTGCATCTGTTGCAAATGGTGCAGTTCATATATTTGAAGTGGCTTTCAACGGGTGAGTAAATGATTTAATTCAGTCTATTGGGTGCTTTGGTTATCCCAAAAGACACTCTGTAAATGTATTCTTCAATCCCATTAGTACCTAAACATATGGCGATGTTTGTTGAACAATTGATATTTTGTTACAGGCGGTGCATCAAACCAATTAAGCCTAAATCAACTATCAAGGTTGTAGCTGATACTGGACAAGAAAAAAAAGGGGCTATACTACCCATTTTAATTTTTTCTAGTCATTTCAGAAAAGAGAACTCATTATTGATTGCTCATGGTAGCAATTTAGTTCTCACATTTGAGGAACTGGTAAGTCTCAATGTTACAGATATATTCTCGAGTAGGACAGTTCATAGAGAATCTCTACTTATTTTTTGAAGAGATTACTGCTTTATAACAATGTTATATTGGTAAAATATATAAAAATATCATATTGTATCTCTTTATTTTCAGGAAACCAGCAACAAAAAGTTGGTATGTCTTCTGAGGCAGCATCCACATACCAAAAAACCAAGTGATGTACAAATAGATAAAGTAATTACGCCAATTATAGGAAATAATGCCACTTATCTGACGCCATACAGCAACGTTTCTGCGGTCACAAAGAGAAAGTTGGGTAGTTCTCCAGAAATAACTATGGAGAGGAGACTAGAAAATCTAACATTTAACAAAGATGTTGGTTCTGTACCTAGAAGTAACAATATGGCGCATTTGTTGCTTCAGGGTCTGAGGAGCAAAGATAAAAGTATAATTGAAACTGTACTACATTCAGCGAACGAAGAAATAATTAGGAATACATTAGAAACGATACCGATTAATGTTATAATGGAGTTGGTCAGTCAGCTGGAAACTTTTATTCAAGGATATAATGCGCAGTGAGTTATTCCACCAATATTTCCTAATTTTTCACCGAGGTTATGAACTTTGTGTTTTAAATACAGAGTAACCCCACAGTGGGCTTTAAATTATTCTTTGCAGCTCCATACTAAGAAAGTTTGCAATTTGCTGTCATTTTTGTTATTATTTTTTCAATTCTTATTGAAATTTTGTGATTTTTCTGTTTCCAAAACACTTTGAATTTATTGAAATCGGAAAAATGGAATATTTCAATGCTGACTGATATCATGATGATTTTTAAATACTCTGAATGTTTGAGTCCTCAAAACATCCAATCATTAGAGTTATTTCAGTGTTCTGTGTCAATTGAATTCATTTCAAGAAGTATCTGGAAAGTTTGACTTGTAGCATATCCTCAATTTTGAATTGGCTCAATCTATTTTTACACACTCTACTCTAATATTGCCTGTCTGTAATTTTCGGATTTCGAGCCCAAACTTGTCACGAATGATTGCCAAAGAATTTTTTTCGGTCTTATCTAAACACTATAATGATGTTAAAAGTAGATATTTAACTTGAAGTGGATCAGAAGATGGTAGATTCAGAGTAGACCCAATGGGGAATTCTCCACAATTTGGGCTATCACTGCATATGCAAGTTTAAACTGGATAATTATGAGTTTCATTCATGATTTTTTCAAATGCACCGCGGAAACTATTCAAAATCATTCTTCAAATATGGGGTGTTAAAATTTAAATAGCTTGGTTTCAAGTTTACGATTTGGCAACAGCGCCTATTAGAAAATGAAAAGAACAATGTCCGATCAGCTTGTTTATAAAATAACAGCGCGTACTTACTGGCGAGCCTCAACTGCAACCGGCCATAAAAATGCCATAAAATTTTACGACCTTCCTCGTTCGTCGCAGACTTCATATATAGACAGCCATCTTTGTCTATCTCATCAAGATAATGTATTTGTTGTCCTTTATTATCAAGGCATATTTCAGTCGATGTTGCCAACTTGTGCAATTGAAATGAAACGCTTTAAAATGTTTAAAATAATTTTTTTGGGAAAATGTTGAAATGGTTATTTCAAAATGTGACATTTCAAAGATATTTCATAAGAAATACATCATTTTCGTCCGAAGGAGTATTCCCTATTCACAATCGCCAGAAGCACCACACTTCATGAGTTTATGAAAACTCTTATTGAATAGAACACAAGAAATTTTCACCGTTTCTTCATGTAAACAAATATCTGTGCACTTTCTCTAGTTACAAGAAATTTTATCGATGGTTTTTTCAACTTCGTTATCTAGAAAATATTGTATAGGTGATTTTTGGCGACACTGTTTATTCAGACGCGTTCTACCGTCTTTAAAACAAAAGACTCACCTTTGAAAACACCTTGTATAATTATACTGGGGAAGACAGTACCTTGCTGTATTTCCTTTTTGAAATCTTAAAGGGGTTACTGTCTTAGGGCTGGCTGCACCGTAAACATTTCTAAGTGGGGCTCAGCTAAGCTCCATTTATGGGTTGAACTGTACCGTCGAAAATTAAGAGGCGCTTTACTTATACAGGCTGAGTCTTTGACTCATACTAATATTTGAACCGTAGAATCTTGAGGTCAAAAGGAACACTTTTTTCGTATACAATTTTTTTCGATTCGGACCTGATAAAAAGATACAGCCATTTTAAGTTTTTATAATGTGCTGTACCACCCATGGAAAAGCAAAATTACCTTCAGAATGAGTAGCTAAATCTGTGACATTTCACATCTGTGGATCTTTAAACAGAGTTGTATTCAGCCAAAGTACCCAATTTTTCAAATTTCACAGATACTTTTTAATTTTAGAACATCAAATTACTGGAAAACGACGCATTATACGAGAAAAAATGAAGAATACTTTTATTTTACAAAAAGTACAAATATTCATTAGATAACGTCCAACTTAGTTTCAAGAGTTGGGTTCTTTGAATTCTTGAATTTTTATGGTACGTAATGGTTATGACGAGAAAACTGGAAGACGTGGGTGATATCTTGTGTTCGAAGAAGATTCATCAAATAAATGAAAAACTATGTTCCGAAATTCATTTCATTCGATAAAACCGTTTGAGAGATGAAACTAAAAATAACATTTTTCATGGTTTTTCAAGAGCCTGTATCTTTTAAACCGAGCCAATTCCGAAAAAATCATAAAGAAAAGAAGTGTTCATTTGACCTCAAGAATCTACTGTTAAAATATTTGTACGAGTCAAAGACTCGTCCTGTATACCACGGTATAAAATAAAATAGATACAATTTTCTATTTAAGAAGAAAAAAATGGAGGTTTTACATGAAATTTTTAATTCAATCTGCTCATACCGGCAGTTTAACAGCATGTTAAACTGCCGATATTTATTTTGTCCAAGGAATCGTTGAAAAAGTGCAACAAAAACAAAAAGAAAGATGCGAAGAATCTAGTGGCAACACAAAAAAAGAAGCTGTGTATGGCTGTGTATTGAAATAACCTACGCTTAAAAGTTAAGCTTAAGCAGTGCATTTGGCCCTCAGTGAATTATTTCCAACTCTGAAATATGCAATATACTCTTTTATTGCATATTCTATCGGTTTTCTGTAGCTCCAGAAACTTTGCAATAAATATTAAATTTCCTTAATCTCCTCCTAAATCAACATAATCCGAGTATTGAGATCATTGCTTGAATGTGTTATATGAAATTTCAGAGCTCGAGCTGCAGCAGTGTGGTTGAAACTTTTATTAGAGGTACATGTATCCCTATTTATATCCAACCCTGAGTTACCCACAATTTTTGCTCACATAAGAAAATGCACGCAAAATCGGTTAGCTTCCATAATCGATAAAAGGAAATTCAAAATGAAGCTGGACTTGTTGCTTTCTGGGAAAGTTAATAAAACGTCTAATGACGTTCAGGAAAATGAAGATGAAGCGCTCATATTCAATGATAGAGGTAGGAGCAACAAAAAATTATAATCTGACAAGGGACGAATGTAATCATTTATTCTATTTCAGATTCAAGTAGTGAATCAGAGGCAGAATCTAAAGATTCAAGCGATGATGAAGAATTCGACATGGATATTGACAGTATGGAAGAGGAATTATCAGATTGAAAGAAATTGTTTTGTATATTCTGTAAAATAAAGTTTTTTATAAAAAATTAGGTTTTATTTGTCCAAGTTCCCAAATGAGTTGCACGCTCCTTATACTGGGGGGTTGATCTGGGTGATTGACAGGCAGAGCCTGTCTTCTCTAAGGGAAACAGAACGCTTAAGGTTCTGTCCGGAATGGTAATTCTTGTTACAACTAGATCAATTCTCAGCCAGCCTCCAGTTTGGCTAAGTAGACACTCAGCCGAGTATTAAAGGTCAGATTCATTGCTACATGACCTAAGACAGCCTCGTCAATTTTAATGAAAATTAACTCTACATTGACTTTATAACTTATTTTTTATGTTCTCTCGGGAAGGTTTTGAACGAAACAAGACACATTAAATGGAAGAAAAATTCAGGATTTCACCGAATCTTATGTGAAAGAAGAGAAATGAACAATTTTTTTCAAAATACTGAAATGCTGATAAGTGATATAATACTTGGTATTTCAACCCCTTGCGTTAATTACAGCTCGGCAACGACGGTTCATACTCAAAATGAGTGATCTTAAAATGTTCAGATCTAATCTTTCCCAGATTTCTCCGAGTTGGATTCCTAAGTCATTAAGAGTAGCTCAATCGGATTGAGATCTGGACTTCTTGCTGGCCATTCCATTCGAGAGACTTCAACCTCTTCAAGGTACTCCTGAACGATGCGCGCACGATGGGGTCTGGCATTATCGTCCATAAAAATGAAATTTTCACCAATGTATGGGGCAAATGGCACTACATGCTCTTCAACAATGTTCCGTATATACTTATCAGCATTCATAGCTCCATTATCAACGACCACTCGGTCTGTGCGAGCAGTCAAAGATATTCCATCCCATACCATAATCGATCCTCCCCCGAAACCAGTAGTATTCAGGAAATTGCACTGAGCGTATCTTTCATGTGGACGTCTGTATACAAGGGAACGTCGATCACAGTGGAAGAGGCAGAATCTAGACTCATCTGTGAAGAGAACTCTTTCCCAATCGGCCTCTTTCCAATGGATATGCTCTCTCGCAAAATCCAAACGCGCCCTTCGATGGGCTGGGGTAAGAGCTGGGCCTCTTGCCGCGACACGAGGCCTTAAATCATATTCTCTGAGGCGATTTCTTATTGTCTGAGTGCTAATTTGCACCTCATGAGTTTGCTCAAGCTGAATTTGAAGGAGGCGAGCGGTTGCAAACTGTTGTCTCAACGAAGAAACTCTCAAGTAACGTTCTTGAATGGCAGTTGTTACCCGTGGTCATAGACAAACTACCCGTGGTCTACCCTGTCCTGGTCTTCGGACATTCATACCTGTCTCCCTGAATCGCTGCAACATTCTGGACACACTTGTATGGGAAACTCCAAACCTTTCTGCAATTCTTGTGTATTTTTTCCAGGATATGTCGCGTTGTTCGCGCAGAGTCGTTATTTCTAATGAATAATTTTATCATTTCCACCCATTCTTCTACGAAATACACCATTTTAATTCTCCCACAAATTTACAATCGCCTTGACCACTTGTAACGTTCTTAAAAATTCACGATAGACTAAGATTAATCAAAAACATGGACCGTCTACTTTTTTAAACAAAAAATTAATACTTTTTGAACAAAAAATTAACAACATTAGTACTAAGTACCTTAGAAATGTGTGGGATACGAATAATATTATCGAGATAAATCCCACATTATTATTGCCTCTATTCATTTTGAAATCGAAAAATCAAGGCTTTCAGTTTTCGTTGGACCACACTGTAGTATTTGAGAATAAAATAGTCAGGCCACAGATTACAGGAATAGAGGTAGTCAGCAGTCGCTCAAATTGCGGGTATTGTAATTTCAATAGGTGTCGCTGTCACTACCTTATCTTTACAGTGACTATATACCTTTGGGGGTATATAGTACTGATCTACCTAGTACTGTACTGATCTTGCGAGTAGGTGTTGACAATGCTGACTCGTGTAGACTGTCAACATTAACACATATTTGAATATGCGAGCCATTATAAAACTCTTGACGATTTTTGTGGGGAAGCCTTGGACTTTTTATAAGTAGCGCCATTAAGCATATACTGAATGTTTAATACTCAATGGTAGCGCTCAAATTTGTAGGTCCAGTGTAAATCACATATTGCAAAAGTTTTTTGAGTCTGCATGACTATATTCCTGCAAACGAATTAAAGAAATTTTTGCTCAATATTTTGATAAAATCTCTGTAACTAAACTGCATTTCTAAAATGTAATAACATGAGCATCTAACTAAAAGAAATTGAACATAAGTGTATAGAATCAGCTTGAGGCTACCTATAATTTCTTCGAAGATTAATTGTTTTTACTTTTTCAGGAGAATTTTATCGATCGTAAACAGTTAATAAATGAAATGTATGAAATCTAATTTCGCCTTTGTACATCTACCATCAAAATTCTGATTGTCCACCCTAGGCAAACCTCAATATCTTTTAAGATGCCCATAGCTACTGCGTTCCGCAGAATTACATAATCTGTATCGTGTCGTCTCATTATGAATGAGTTTTTCGAATGATTGATGTATATAAAACGACTTCGAAGTGTCGGTATTCAGATAAGTGTTAGGATGCGATGTTATGTCAAGGGTCAGTAGTAAACAGAAATAGATCCAGTTTTATTTGATAGAGGGCTTTCTCTATGTCCAGCGTATTATGGCGCCAATGTTCTATAAATATGTGTTGGTGATTTTTTGGTGTTTGCATTTGGGGTGTACGGAAAAAATCAACGTAAGTGACGACAAATTTCGAATGACTTCACTCAATTTTAAAGAGAAAATACAAAAGAGTGTCGGCTATATTATATTATCAAAAATACACCACATGCATAGTATTAATTTCAAATCGATGAATGAAAAGGGTAGTTAATTTTATAGTTTTAGCTTTTGTTGATTCTGGGATTCTTCGAAGAAACCCTTGCACAGGTTGATTTTATGTTCGAATGATCTACTCTATCAAATTAGATGAAAAAACTGACTCTAAGCAAGTTTAAAAAATGCCCATGAACTATTGGGTATTCGTGATAAATATTTCAAAATGACTGGAGAAAACATTTTTCCAATCAGATGAAGGGCTCTGTTAATACACTTTAATATGTAAGTTACCAGTAAAATACCCTCAGTTGTATCGGATGAAAATTATAGGTCTTATACAACATGACCCCAATGGAATTTCTCACATGAAATAGAAACTATTATTTGTATAAGAAAACATAAATATTTTGGTCGCGAGATATCTGTTAACCTTTCTGCTCAATCTTCCACATTCATAATTCAAAATACCGTCTTAAGTTCAAGAAATGTGCGTAAGTTGCCCTAGATTTAGCTCGAAACGTATGAGATTTCGGCAATGGATTTAACGTGAAGACATGGCAACCATAACCCCTTCAGTTATTCATATAATAAAAATTGAAATATTACGCACTGCATTTTTAATACTGAAAGGAATTGAGCGAAACAAATCAGTTATAAAAGGTTTTTTTGTTCTTCAATATCCAGTTTCAGAACATGATTTTTTTCATTCGGCCTAAAAGAAGGACTTAAACCAATTTCCAATGTGAAAATATAAATGCAGAAGCCCATTGCGGTTAAAAATTTACTTCAGAAGGCTTTTCCACGAGGTTATCACAGAGCCAAGGCTTCAGGCATTAATCACATTATAACATAAATGGAACAATATTAATTCTGAATTATGGAAATATGAGAATGTATGGTTTAGACAAATAGAATCCTCTTCTGCTAGAGGACTGAAACAAACGGAATGAGTATTTTAAATATGAAGAATAAGTTTTTCATCTAACTTATTGCATTGAATAACAAAAGATTCAACTTAGCTTTATTAAATAATTCACAATTTTTCTTTCCTTCGCTAGAAAAATTACATACAAATAAAAGAATGCTTTTAATTATAATAAAAATTCGTAAAAAATATCGAAATATAATACTTACTTACTATGTCATCTGTCCTGCTGTAAACACTCAAACTTATTACGAAGGAAAAGAGATTATCCCAATGCGCCAGTTGTCTTATTGAGCACAATTCGATGGTTTCGGAGTTATGGGTATTCTAGACTTTTTTCAATAGCAAAACGTCTTATTTTTGGGCGTAACCAATATCGGTTTTAGGTTTTCCACATCCATTCGAACAGTTGGTACCTAAATTTTTAAAAATTCAATAATCAAACGTGGGGGAAGTCGCTTTCAAAAAATTACCTGAAAAAATATAAAATACGTATTTGATAAAATCCCCACGCGCTTCATTATACTTTATCTTGCAGATCATGCCAAAATAGAATGAAAATTTTCAAATTATATTTGGGAATACAATTTCGACTGACCTAAGAGAAAAAACCGCTGATGCAGTACTGATTTAGACTAAAACCAAAACATTTACACAATCAATGAAACTCAACAGCTAATCACACTTTTCTTTCTAACACGGGTGTTTGTAGGAATTGGAATATTCGTATTTTCAAGATCAACCACAATTCCATTTTTATTGGCGAAATGCTTTATGCCCTTTTATTCCGGTGTTTTGTTTACCGTAATGATTAATAAACATTAGATTCGAGCACAAAAAATACTATACGAAATTTTCGATGTTTACTTTTGAAGAATTTGAGAATGGCTACAAAATAAACCAATTTTGGAGGCTGAAAAAATGGGAACTTCTGGATATTTTTACAAAAATTTGTAGTTTATTTTTTTCATTAAGTATTTTTCGTACTAGGACTTATTATAAACTGTGAAAATCGAAAAACATCACGGAGTTATTTCTTTTGAAAAAATGTCTGTACAAAAATAGATGGAACTCGCTGAAAAATATATCAAACTCGCTGAAAACTCCTGAAAAAGCGAGTTTGTCATATTATTTTCAGAAATTCAAAATTATATTCTCGTCGTCGATCTTATTTTAAAAATGAGCAAGATCAAGATAGAAGGGTGAATTCGTGAAATAATTTTTCTTATTTACTCTTTCCATCTTCACATAAATCATGGTATCAGTGTGTCAGTTTATATATTTGTTCCATTTAATGGTTCATTGAAACTTCGCTCTAGTTTGATACGCGATAACAACGATGATAATAATTAGATGACAAAGTTGACATGCAAAGGTGAAATATCACTGATCCAAATCCTAGTTAGAATTTGTTAAGAAATTGGATATGAATATATTATTACGATTTATCCAACAAATCTAGGTATCTGGTGTTCTGACATCAAAGCTAATTTCGTGTTTTTTATTTCTTCTACTGAAGCGATTATATATTAGGAATTCTTACGCAAGGCCAAAAGTAAAATCTTATAGATATTTGATTCATGTTTTTTTTTTTTGAGATAATAGCACTCATAGTCGTGGGGCGTTATACAATATGAGGCTTAAAGGAAAGTAAACCTAAGAAAATATCCTTAGGAAATATGGTCTCGAGCTTATTAGCCATTGCCCTTCTTTGCTTTAGCAGTACTGTATATGCGGTGTGAAGCCATAGATTAATCTAAGTATGAAACGAATTTTGAACAATTTTCAATATTTACAACAATACAAAGGTAGTTTGTTGTTGTTTGTATTATTCCATATAAACAATTTCTGAGACTATGACTGCACCCATTCCAAAGTTTTAATTCGCCTGTTTATAATAACTTTACATCCATGGATTTCACTGGGAATATACATCATGGAGATCTTATTAAGAGTTTACGTTGGTTACAGAATTCTTTGGAAAAGCTACAAGATGAGAATTCAAGGAAATCCACCACAATGTATGATTACCATACGGTAAGGATACATTTCATTGTCATTTCTCACAAAGAAGTGCACCTATACGAAACAATTCATATTTCACAGAGAATGTCAGCTTACAAGGATTTGGTTGGTTCGGGATGTTACATAGAGTTCATAAAAAATGGGGAACCATCTCTGAGTGGAAGAATACGAGACTATCCAAATAAGAAACTACCTGCTGAGCTTTATATATCCGAAGAAAAATTATCAAAGGGTAGGGTAAGTACAGAACGAGACATAAAAAACAAATTCCTTTTCTTCTGGATACCCTAGGACCCTTCTGAGGAAGCATAATTTTAGCTAAAGCCGTTTGAACTGAAGTTTTTCTCCCCCTAGACAAAAACTTAAAGGGCTGTTCTCCAATATTTAAGTCATGTATTTGTTGAGGCAGCTTTCTGCCTCTTTTTAGTCGTTTCATCGACCTCCTATCCTCGCTTAATCTATCACGATCCTGCTTTTGTGATATTCCAAGCTAAGGCTTTTACTCATTTTTTAATGGCTTTGACCAATTAATTGGCTATACTGCTATAATGCGTGAAGATGTTTAACCGAATAAAGCCATTATATTCATTTTCTCGAAAGTCTCACAAAGTCCTTCAACTCGATACAAAAACATCGCTCTCTCCTCATGTCCATACTCAGATTGTTAAGACTACACATTCTCTTGTAAAGACTACATTCTCATTTCCAAGACTTACCAGTCAGCAGTCCCATCACCCGAAGCTCAGCTCGTGACAGCTTCAGCAGCCTTCTGGTACAGGTCTGTGAAATCATCAAGAATTTCTTTGACTGAGTTACTCCAAAAGTGTTTTTCCAGAGGAAAGCTGCATTTCTTCGCACGGGATGGCAGATCATCAATTATGATAATATAAATATTGTCTAGGATGCTATTTCATATACTGTTCAAAAACCACTTAATTTTATCCTTCCATTTCAAACTGAATACAGTGACTGTCAAAAGAAACAATTTGTTCCTTCCAATTTAACAGATTTGGGATCTCGCCGGTCCAAGGATATGGGAATTTTGCAGAGGTTTTCCAACGTATTTAATCCAAGAAGTGAAGAATAGGGATCCCAAAGCAGTTGACCCAGACGATAACGACATTATGAAATCCCGTTTGAGGAAGAGGAGATCTACCAGACATTATTTCGTTGGGAGATTGAGAGGACAAACGCAATCTCAGTATATGAACTTCGGCCATTCCAACAGTTCTAATGGAAAAGCAGAAGCGGAATCAGAATACGGTTTATCCAGAGCCACAGTCGGTGAGCTGATATCTTTATTCAATTCGCTAACCTAACCGTAACTCTCGAGAGATCATTTACAATAATCCATTTTGCAGTGGGTACGAATGGAATGGGCCAAGCGCAAAGCCAAAGCAGCCCACTGGATTGCGATGAGTGTTATAGGCCGATCAAAACCGAATATGAACCAGTCCGTGGCCCTGCGGCCGGCGAATGGGACACTACGTCAGAATCGGGCTATCCTGGAGTGAGTACATCTTTTTTTATGGATATTTCATTCAAGTGCACTTGCATCTGCTTAAGATTCCAAACATGCAAATTAATTAGACCTAAAAAATAATAAATGAAATGCCCAATATCAATAAATGAGCCTTTTTGATAAGCATATGAGTTGCCCCTGGAAAGCATTAATGATGTCGATGAAAAATATTCAAAAGCTTTTATGAATATATAAGGTTTCAGGTGGATAAATGCTATTGAACTGAAGCACTTAATTTTTTTTATATAGAAACCTGGAAGAGGACCAGGAGCTATAACTCAACCAGGATCACCTGGAAGACAAATACCTGGATATCAACCAACTGGGCCAACACAACCAAAATATCCATTAGTTCCACAACAACCTGGTTATCCAGAACATCCAACGGGATATCCATCGGAACCTGGATTTTTAGGGAGGCCAACAGAACCTCCGTACCCAGTACAGCCAAAGCAACCTGGATATCCAGTTGGACCCACACAACCTTTGTATCCAAGCGGACCAATACAACCCGGATATCCAGCGAAACCCACGAAACCTAGCTATCCAGGCGGAGCAATACAACCTGGATATCCAGTTGGACCAACACAAACTGGTTATCCAGTTACACCAACACAACCTGGATATCCAGACGGAGCAATACAACCTGGATATCCAGTTGGACCAACACAACCTGGTTATCCAGTTGGAGGAACACAACCTGGATATCCAGGTGAACCAAAACCAACTGGTTATCCAGTTGGAGGAAAACAACCTGGATATCCAAGTGAACCAAGACCAACTGGTTATCCAGTTGGAGGAACACAACCTGGATATCCAGGTGAACCAAAACCAACTGGTTATCCAGTTGGAGGAAAACAACCTGGATATCCAAATGAACCAAGACCAACTGGTTATCCAGTTGGAGGAACACTACCTGGATATCCAGGTGAACCAAGACCAACTGGTTATCCAGTTGGAGGAGCACAACCTGGATATCCAGGTGAACCAACACAACCTGGTTATCCAGTTGGAGGAACACAACCTGGATATCCAGGTGAACCAAGACCAACTGGTTATCCAGTTGGAGGAGCACAACCTGGATATCCAGGTGAACCAAGACCAACTGGTTATCCAGTTGGAGGAACACAACCTGGATATCCAGGTGAACCAACACAACCTGGTTATCCAGGCGGAGCAATACAACCTGGATATCCAGGTGAATCAACACAACCTGGTTATCCAGTTGGAGGAACACAACCTGGATATCCAGGTGAACCGATACCAAGTGGTTATCCAGGTGAAGGACGCCAACCAGGTCGTCCAGTGGCACCAACACAACCTGGTTATCCAAGTGGAGCAATACAACCTGGGTATCCCCTTGGACCAACACAACCTGGCTATCCAGTTGGAGGAACACAACCTGGATATCCAGGTGAACCAATACCAACTGGTTATCCAGGTGGAGCACCCCAACCAGGTGGTCCAGTGGGACCAACACAACCTGGTTATCCAAGTGGACCAACGATAACTGAATACCCTGTAATTCCAACTCAACCTGGGTATCCTGGTGGGAGAACGCCATCGGGATATCCTGTCGGACCGTCACAGCCAGGATACCCCGTTGGAACAGGTCAGCCTGCTTATCCCGGCGGACCTGGACAACCTGGATCTCGAGGTAGACCTCCCCAACCTGGATCTTTAGTTACACCATCGAAACCTTCATATCCGGGGAAACAAACACAACCTGGATATCCAGTAGTAACAGGATACCCCTCAGTACCATCCCAACCTGGATATCCTGTTGAACCAACACAACCGGGAATCCGCACACAGCCTGGGTATCCAAGTCAACCATCACAACCACCAACAACTGGATCAGGGGGAACGTTCGGAGGTGATTTCGGGGGAGACTACCACACAAACATAGGTCATAGTGGAAGATTTTCTGGTCAATTTTCAGGAGTATTCGACACAAATGGGCATAGAGTCTCCCAAGGTATATTCAGATATGTTCATTTCGTATCAGCGTATTAGTTGTCATCAATTTTGTGAATTGAAATAATTTTTCTTCGTTTTGAAGTACTTTTGAATCTCTATTTTTATGTTGTTGTTGATATTTGCCCGAACAATAATTGCCAGGCACCCAAATCTACACTTCCACTATTATTGTATATGTCGCAGGCTTATCATAATATCCGTCTTATTATAATACGCCTAGGCGCTTTCAATATGACTAGGAGAATTGTAAAACTAACGAAGTAAATGAAAATCGGACAATATGACTGATTATTTAAGACGTGTTATAATACGCCTGACGCTTCTTAGTCTTATTGTTATTGTACGTGATGTTTTTAGAATTTGACTGTATAAAATACGTCGTATTATAATACGACTGGCAGTGTACCAGGCAAATCATAGAAATCCCTTATAGGACAAAAACATAAATAATTATAGATTTTGATTATTTATTACAACATGGTTCATCCTTATCACATTTGCTTGTATATTTCATAAGGGATTTGATTTGGTTTGCGAGAACACTCTTCGAATCCCTGTCCTTCGAATTTTGGAAATAATCTTGAAGCTTCCCTTGAGGAAATTACCCTATTCTCTGGAATATTAATCACTTCATTACTGTGGCAATCTCATCCCTCGAAACCATCGGTTTAACAGTCCATGGATGGTACCAATTTGGTGAACATCATTGGAGATTTTTACTATGGTTCCTAAGATATTTTTGGGATCCAGAGGTCCTCTATCTAGGAACTTCGATTGCTACGGTTTGACCTATCTCAAGAAGTTTCAATTTCTTATTACTCAAGTTCAGCATTTTTTCTGCAGTCTTTTTTGGCCCATTACATTACACTACTGCTCTTTTTTTGGTCATTATCACTATTTCTTAATTTTTGCATAAATTACACACAATCAGAATCCAAAGTGTTCCCGCGTTTTTGAATTTTGACAATAACAAGCCTAATGAGCAGCAGGCGTATTATAATACGCCTCAAATTGTCAGTCAAACTATGAGATCCTGGATTATTGCTGTGATATTGCAATATGCCTAGTCGTATTGAAAAAGCCTAGGCGTGTTATAATATGACTGATTTTACAATGAAACTACTACATATACACCAACAAAATTAATGAAATGCTACGAAAAGGTTAACTTAATTCAGAGCATTTTTTCAGAGCCTACTGATAACGGTCCATATACAGGATACAGATACCCATATTCTACGGAGAAACCAAGTTATCCAGGTTATGTGAGGCCTGTACAGCCACCCGGACCTCCTTCACAAGGGACTTGGTACCCAACACCAAACGGAGGGCAACCACAGTATCCGCCAAGAGCACCATCAGGGCAAATCCAGCATTTGCCAGGTACTGAATATCGACCTGGGCAAGTACAATACCCACCTGGAGGTGTTTCATATCCAGAACGCTATCCCCCAGGAATAGGTACAGGCCAAGGACAGCCTCCAACTGGCCCTTACCCTTCTGAAATAGTGCCAGGACAAGTGGGGTATCCCACCGGGCCAATACCTGGTCAAGCACAATATCCCTCTGGAGGCCAGACCCAATACCCATTGAATCCAATTCCAGGGCAGATACAATATCTGCCAGGCACAGCTCCCGGCCAAATTCAATACAAACCCGAGAAAGTTCCAGGAAAGATACAGTACCCGCCTGGAACAGACCAGACTGGGCAAGCTCAGTACATTCCTGGACAAGGTCAATACACGCCCACTGCCACCAATGGCCAAATTGGAAATGGACAAGCAGGCGAGCAGTATCGGCCAACCGAAGACGGCGATTCTCAAGTGCTGGCATCTGTGCAGCAAAATAGCAACCAAACGCAGGCAAGTGCGCAAGCTCAAGGGAAATTCGAAGGTGGCACAGCCCAATCACAAGTAACCGGAACATATTCGGGAAGTGGATCTTTCAGTGCGTCTGCGGGAAGCGACGACGGAAGACGAGGTGCCCTCACACAAATATCCGGAGGTAAACAGGGCGCCACTAGCGCGGCTCAAGGTCACGGCGGTCAAGGCCAGTCTCAAGCTCAAATGCAACTATTCTCAGATACAGGGAGAATCCTTTCCGCTGCGCAAAGTGGGGGGAAAGCCTTCACTTCTCAAACTCAGGTACAAGGAGGGGAAGAAGGAGGAATGGCCAATGCACAGTCGAATGGTTCGGGTCAAACGTCCTCGCAAGCCCAGATCGGTTTTTCTCCCTACAAAAAAGACGATCCGGCTGATGCGAATCAACAGAATCATTTCTTGGGAGGGGGAACAGCTAGCGCACAAGGTGGTTCGGTCTACGGACAGTCACAATCTCAAATACAAGGGAAGTTTAAATACGGTATAAAATATAGCGGTGGGGCCCAGGCGCAAACTGGAAATGGAAAAGATAAAAATTTCACCCAGATTACGTTCGATCCAAAATTTCAAATTAAACCCATAATTCCCCTTCCACCATCCAACACTCAAAATACAAATACTGGCACATTTGACACCGAATACAAGAAAGAAGCAACACGAGACGAATCTAATTCGAACGACGAAAACACAATCAGGCCCGATGATCAGGATTCGATAAAACCAGCGAGTCAAGGTTCAGTTCCCACGAAAACCGACACCGAAGACAACGAAGAATACGATTACGAAGAAAACGAAACCGAAAAACCCGCAAACAATCAGGTTTTAACTCAAACTAGGGATGGTCAAACCCAACACATAGTCCTACCCAATTTGAGAAATTACGATGCTAAGGTGGTCCAAACTAATTTCGATGATTTCCACGAACGAGTCTATCAACCAAATGATAACGTGCATTTGAGAAACGGGGATACTTTTGAATCAGGCCAGGGAATTCCTGGGATTTCGGGTTACAGAATTCCCCCAGGATTTAGGGGGAAAGTGAAGTCAGTCGCAAGTCCCACGCAAACCTACGCCATTGGCAAAAATTCCCAAGCTCAAAGTGTAACGATAACACCTGGAACCGGACGAATCACCTATCAAAAACCGAGTAAAAAAAGAATCAACAATTATGAAACTTCCTACAACAATCACGAACCTTATCAATATTTCTTCAGAAGTGGCGAGACGGCAGTGCCCAACTTTTTCTCCATATCCAAATCCGAAACGGGATATGATAACCCTAAGACTGGAAAAAGAGTATCCTCAACCCATTACACCCAATCTTCGACTTGTGGTTTTATCACTAATACGTGTGTTATAAGGAACAATCAGAGAGTGTGTCTACCAAACTTTGTAAGGAATGCAGATGGTTCCATCAGAATTTGTTGAATAAGAGATGTTTGGTTTTGAAAAATCTTGTCCAATATGCAAATTTCAACAGTTTGTGTTCATACTTAGTATTTAATTCTAGGAAATAAACTGATTATTTTTATAATACTCATTATTTCCTGTGCCACCTTACCCTTTACTTTTTTATTTAGAGTGAGTTTCATAAGAGCTGTTTCAGGAAATCATTATGACATACAGTCAGTAAAAAGTAAGGTGCAAATACACTGCGCAAAAAAATTAACGCACATTATGGAAATCTCAAATTTATTCTACAACTGAAGGTGTTCTCAATGATAATTATTTTTATCAGAATAATGCATGCATATGTTATCCACTTTCAACGGTTTTTTTCAATAAAGATGTTTTTTCCCAGCAGGAATAAAAAAAGATGATATTATCAGATTCTGAATGTATTGGCTCCATTCTAAAATCAGTTGTTCTCGATCAATTCTAGTGATCAATAGTTTTTCTTTTGTTTGATTTTCTACAATCGATCGCTATGCAACGCGAAACACGCAATTTGACCCAAGAGGAATGTTCCCAAGCGGTAGTTTTGCGAGAAGAGGGGTGGACATACACAAGAATTGCAGAAAGGTTTGGAGTTTCCCATACAAGTGTGTCCAGAATGTTGCAGGGAGACAGGTATGAATGTCCGAAGACCAGGACAGGGTAGACCACGGGTAACAACTTCCATTCAAGAACGTTAATTGAGAGTTTCTTCGTTGAGACAACGGTTTACAACCGCTCGCCTCCTTCAAATTCAGCTTGAGCAAACTCATGAGGTGCACTCAGACAATAAGAAATCGCCTCAGAGAATATGATTTAAGGCCACGTGTCGGGCAAGAGGCCCAGCTCTTACCCCAGCCCATCGAAGGGCGCGTTTGGATTTTTCGAGAGAGCATATCCATTAGGAAGAGGCCGATTGGGAAAGAGTTCTCTTCACAGTTGAGTCTAGATTTTGCCTCTACCATTGTGATCGACGTTCCCTTGTATACAGACGTCCACATGAAAGATATGCTCAGTGCAATTTCCTGAATACTACTGGTTTCGGGGGAGGATCGATTATGGTATGGGGTGGAATATCTTTGACTGCTCGCAGACATCGTGGTCGTTGATAATGGAGCTATGAATGCTGATAAGTATATAAGGAACATTCTTGAAGAGCATGTAGGGCCATTTGCCTCATACATTGGTGAAAATTTTATTTTTATGGACCCCATCGTGCGCGCATCGTTCAGGAGTACCTTGAAGAGGTTGAAGTCGAATGGAATGGCCAGCAAGAAGTCCAGATCTCAATCCGATTGAGCAGGTTTGGGACAACCTCAATAGAAGGCTGAGAAGTTCAGAAAATCATCCAGCTACTCTTAATGACTTAGGAATCCAACTTGGAGAAATCTGGGAAGGATTAGATCAGAACATTTTAAGATCACTCATTTTGAGTATGAACCGTCGTTGCCGAGCTGCAATTAACGCAAGGGGTGGAAATACCAAGTATTAAATCACTTATCAGCATTTCAGTATTTTGAAAATTGTTCATTACTCTTCTTTCACATAAGATTCGGTGAAATCCTGAATTTTTCTTCCATTTAATGTGTCTTTGTTTCGTTCAAAACCTTCCCGATAGAACATAAAAAATAAGTTATAAAGTCAATGTAGAGTTAACTTTCATTAAAATTGAAATTTTCAGAATATGCGTTAATTTTTTTGCGCACTTGTCTGTATTGAGCACATTGTAGAAAAATGCTTGACAAGTCAATTTTTATTCGAAATTACCGATTTTTTCATTCACAAATGAGGAGTCTGTCATACTATCTATACGAGGGATGGAGATCAGTTGAATTTCACTTGGAAACCTCAGTTTCAACCCCTCATCCTACCTAGTTCTACCACTTCTGGGAGTACGATTTCTGGTCGAAGTGCAAACCTGTTGGGAGCAGAAACCAGAGTGGTTAACGATTGTGCACCTTTTCCCTTATCCTTTTGAGGTTTTCTTCGCTGGAAGTACGATTTTGCAGGTGTGCAAACCCGTTGGAAGCAGAAACCAGAATGGTGAACAATTGTGCACCCTTTTCCCTTATTCTTTTTGGGATATTATATTTTGTGCACTAATTTTTTACAAATATGTGGGCTGATTTCATACTGATCTGTTTATCATATCACCAAAATATTTTTGAGGGATATATTATGAAGCAATTGAAATTTATTAGTATGTGAGTCGTTTATTATGTACATTTTCATAAATAAATAAATAAATTTTTATGTGAGACTATTGGCAGAATTTCCCGTCACAATACACTGTATAAATATTCTAAGATTCGTACTCAGAATGGGTTCATTAAACTAATAATGAATACTTGGTAAATCATCATCACTTCCTTCCTCGTTGGAGAGAACTCCTCGATGAGATAGTAAAGTTGTGGGAGCTGAATTACGTAACCTGGAAAGTGGTAATATCTAAGAATTTCTAGATTGATGCAACATCACAGCAAAATTCTAAAGAGAATTAAAAAAGAAAGCACTACTCAAGCCCAGGATTAGTTTTTTTTTTAATATTGGTTTTCTCAAAACTGTTAAAGAATATGAGGAATCTAGAGTGAATGTTTCAATTCTGTGAGATGAGAATGTTTTGATTCTGTATGAAAGATTTATTAGATTTTTTCGTTTTTGGTTAAAATTGTGGCACACAAATGTGAACTTTCAGAAAGGCTGAAGTTTGTTTTGCATTATCATAATTTTTTTCACTATCAATTTGAACTTTTCAATTTCGATGTTTATGATTGAAACGCCATTCTATCGAATGCGTTGCCAAATAATTCTTTGATTTTTAAGCAAAATACTGTGATACATAAATGAATCGTTTTCTTAAAACAACCTTCACCCACCTGAAGATGCTATTGGGATAGCGAAACACGTGATGTAGTTTAAAAACTCATTTTGTGAAAATCGTATACTCTATTTTAAGTAAAACAACTGAGACTAAGCTGGGATTATCTTAAAACTGTGATTAAACCTTTGACGATAACAATCATGCAAAAAATAATCTTTACAGAAAGCTTATTTCGAAACAATTCGGCATGCAAGAAAATCATTCTAACCATTTTCCGCATCAGAATCGAACTGTCAATTCATTATCCTCAATATTCCAGATCTTCAAGATTACTCATTATCTACTACAATGAAACATATAAGCTTACACTTAGATATTAAAACATTTGTAAATCCTCACCTCCGATTCTTCTACATACAAAGCCATTTCTTCGCCACCATCTTCCTTTTCCATACTAAGAAGCAAAGTAAATAATGAAGCTCTGTTATAAAATTATTCTACTCAAAAACAAACACCTGAATCGATTAGTATCATTGATATAATCGTGTTATTTTCCCAAGAAGATATAGAAAAGTAAAAAATTAAAATGAGTAATCATTGAGTACTCCATCTACAAATTTCAATGTAAAGAGCGTTTTTTTGTGATTTGTCAATATTCAATTTTCAGTAGCTACTGAATTACGAGGGTTAATATTTTTATGTATTGAAACCGGCAACACTGGTATTGCCGGGTGAAATCTGTCATTGTCATCTTGATGTTCGACATTTTTTTATAGGATATACACCATTCAATTTTATAAAAGCACTCGGTTGGCCATGAAATATTTTTCGTAAGTTTCTGTAACTAGAAAGGAGTAAGGTTGGCACTCTTGCAATGTCGTACAAAAATACATATACAATATAAAAATCTTTTTGTATTTTGTGTACCATTGTAATGTCGTTATTGTGTTTGAAATTGTTTTTTAACAATGGGGAATTCTCCTCAATTTGGGTTACTTAAAATGATTTTCTTTGGGAAACGGTTGAAATGGTTTTTTCAAAATGTGACGATTTTCGTCATTATTACCTATTGTAGCTTGAGGAAGGTGAGAAATAAACCACGAAACGTCGCCATAGAGATTTAGGTTTTTTATTGCTCCTTCAACCATCAACCGATATTGACATACCTAACAAAAAGTAAAGGATTTTTGATGAATGTCATCGTAGAGTCAGCTCCATTTCATTTGAATTGTCCTATACATTGTAAATGTCTCAAGGGATCAATAAATAAATAATTATTATTATTTCGGAGTATTTAAAATAAACAGCAATAAATACCAGCCAGTTGTTCTGTTAATTGTTAATTCATTTGAAATTTTTGTTTGAAGGTGAAGTTCCTCTTGCCTTGAAACTTCCTTTAATTCTTTTGACTTCCATTGATGCAGAAGAATTTAACATTCTTGTAATTATCTGTTAATTCCTTCAAGAGATACCCATTTCCTACCACTGCATCAGATGCATTTCACCTTTGCGTTGATTTTTTTGAAATCTGCAACTGCCGTAGTATATTCAACCTTTAGCCAAAGAAGATAACTAACATTAACCCTCTTCAAGCTACTGCATGTTATGTGTCAATAATTCACTAGGTACCAAAAATAAATATATTTAAAAACTGTATTTTCAATGCAAATAACTAGATTGGGTATACCTTCAATCAATTTGTATAAACGTCAACTGTGTTTGTCACAAATTTTCGACTTCATATTATCCGAAGTGATTCGACATTGTGATAAACTACGTGATTACTAAAGCCCGTTTGCACCAATACCCCTTAAAAGAAGTATTTAACTAAGCGTCGTTTAAAGTTAATGGACGCTTAATTTTATTCCCAGTTGCACGACTGTGGCTTAACAGATTCTTAAGTAAGGGGCCCTTAAGTTTTTATATCTAGTGATATTTCAGTTTTTATTTTGGTGCAACTTCATCCTAGTCCAATAAAGCCATTTCATTGGTTGGCCGGTTGCTGATGATGGTTGTCATTTCATTAACCTAACTTAATTGTCCTGTCAGTCAGTTTCAAGTAAAATATTATATTATTATCAAAAAGTACCAACTTTTTGTTGTTGAATTAGCATTATTATTGATAATGATAAAGATTGTCAAATAAAAGGTAACTAAGCTTATATAAGTACAACACTTTCTTTGTAAGGTCTTGTGTGAATTTGTTTTATTATTGTTGAAGGGGAACGTGAAGAAAATGTCCTTATTGTCCTTGTTAGTACGAATACGATGAATGATTGCCAAGCAAGTGGTGGTAATTTACGAAGGGCACTCAACTTGTCAACAGAAGAAAAGAGTTTGTTGCTAACTATAGTATGATTTGTGACACCAAATTGAAAATTAAAAAAGACTGATGGCATTACAATAAAGGCAAAAGAAAAGGCTTCGTATTCAGTAATGAATTCATTCAATTTTCAAAATCCATCAAAATGGGAAGTTCTGCATGCAGTTCAACAAATTATTTCAGGTTAGAATCCCGCCCTTAAATACCTAAGTGGTCATTACAGGAGCTCTTAAATTTAAGGCTAGCTTCAGCCATTTAAATGTCACTTAACAGTTGGTGCAACGTAATTTAAGTTAAGGGTTCATTTTAAGGGACACTTAACACTAATGCCCGTTTGCACCGTTTCGCTGGTAACCATGGTTAAACTTATCGATGTTTAATATTTAAACGTTGCTTAGCGGTTGACGGTTTGCACCGTGGAATCATAATCGTTGTTTACTTTAATCATCGATAGGTTTGGCAACACCACTCACAGCATAAAAAATTCAAAATTTCAGCCAAGCACATCATAGAAGATAAATTAAAAAGAAAAAGAAGTCAAGGTTTTCTGACTAAACTTTCGTTGTCAAGGTGGGAAATTTGAACCTTTTTTTTTTGGAGATTCGGTGTTGTGTTTTGAATTTGAAGTGCGAACATGGGTAACATCAACACATCCTATTACTCTAGGAAAAGAAGCCTTCTTGTGGAAGGACTGTTGAATTTGCACTATATCCTCATCTTTGGTCATTTTAAGGAATTCGGAATATAATTATCAATTGCTAATGAAACTGCGGGAATAATTCTTGATCCTTTCGATACATCTACATTTATGAAATCAACAGAAGCCAACTGACCAGCACTAGCATAAAACCTCAATGTAGGTAGCAATTGATTTATTTATAATCAACGTTTAGTAACGGTGCAACCCGGTTAAGGAATTAAACGTTGTTTAAGAATATAATCGTTGTTTAGACAAACGGTGCAAACGGCCATAAGTGCGTTTGGTGCAAACAGGTCTAAGACTTTTACGTAGAACAGACAACATAGCGCTGATTTAAAACCCAAAAATGTGTTGACAAGCGTCATAACCCCACATTTTCGTACTATACAGAGTGGAATGTGTCAAATTTCCATGGCCAACCGAGTGCTAAAATAAAAGTGAATGGCGCATAGAACCTTCAGGTCACCCAGCAATGTCATAATGAACTTTCCATTAAAAAAGTTATTTGAAATAATTTCATCGATTAACCTTTCACCAATAGGTTACAAACATCCAAATATGATTGAAACTCACCTGCTGTGAAGATGCTGTAATTGAATCTGGAAATTATCGACCTGCTCCTGCAACTCGTCGTTCGTTCTCTGCAGTCTCTTAACATTGTTGCTGGCCGTATCTAACTCGTCTTCTGCCACCGCCAGATCTTTCTTTAGTTCTTCCACCCTCGTCCTGAGTTTTTTCACTTCCGCCTCGTACTGTTCGGCCCTCCGAGACGCGTGGGCCAGTTCGCCAATTTTATCTTGTACCATTTTCTTCATTTTACTCTGAGAATGCCTGAGTTCGGCGATTTCCTAGAACAAACCAGAGGATTTTTCGAAAAATATTCAACGATTAGTTGAGACTTGACAGTAGAGACAACACCTATGATTCTGACCTTATTTTTATCCAATAATTCTTGCTGTAAATGTCGCACATCTTCATCAGAAGTTTGCCACGGTCGCCCCCTTCTCTCCATTCTCTCTTGCATGTCTCGCAATTCTGTTCTTAATTTTTTATTATCCCTCTCCAAAGCTAATTTCTCAGTTTCAAGACGTTCTTTCTTACCCCACTCAGCTGCGTTTTCAGCCTGCAGTCTTTCCAACTGAAATTAAATTATTTTTTTGTATCAAATGAAAACCTGTTACAATCAGTTTCATAGTCTGTTTCAAACTCTCTTCAATTTTAAGCTTACTTAGGCTCTAGTAAAAATAAGGACTATGGCAGTTTCAAAATCAATTCCCTTTAATTTTGAAGCTTCCTAGTTTCACTTTAACTGGCCAGATAGAAGGTTTCGTGTTTGTTGAAATAAACAAATAAATGAATAAATAATAGAAAACTTTATACAAAGATCAAATGAAATTGACGTCACAAAAATACATCTACAAACGTTTTGAAGCTACAAAGTATTCGCTCAGTGAATATGGCTGATAATATGATGATAATAATAGTTATGATGGTATTCCACAAGGATCAGTTTTAGCACCTCTTCTTTTTAATTTATATCTGTGTGATATCCCTACTACTTCTTCTGAGAAATCTATATACGCTGATGATATTGACACCGCATTACGATTTTTAGAGAATTATCTATCTACAGATTTAGAAATGTTGAGGAATTACTATTTCGAGTGGCGTTTGCGTCCTAACCTAAATAAAACCGAGGTTTCGTGTTACCATTTGAATAATCATCAAAAAATATAGAAAATTGAGTGTAGTTTTCGGTAATTCTTTTTTGGAACATAACATATATTATCTACATATCTAGGAGTTAAGCTGGATTCCTCGCTGAATTTCAAAGCCCATTTGGAAAATTTGCGTCTAAAGTTAAAAACCAGGAATAATATCCTCCATAAACTAGCTGGTACTTCATGGGGTGCTGATGCAGCCACTCTTCGAACGGCAGCCCTAACTTTGGTTTTTTCGGCTGCTGAATATTGTTGAAATCTTTTGGGTTAAAAGTGCTCATGTGCAAAAAATTGATGCACAGCTGAATCTTTCCATGAGAACTATAACTGGAACTATTAGATCTTCACCTATCCAATGGTTACCAGTTCTTTCAAATATTGTACCGCCCCATATTCGTATACAGAGTGCATTTATTAATTCTTGGAATAAATTCAACTCATTTCCCGATTCATTTCCAATTCTGTCCTATATTCCACAAAATACGATTCCCAGACTGAAGTCGCGTAAACCTTTATGGTCCAACTCCTTCCTTAATTCGAATGTAAGAGACAAGGACATTTGGCAGTCTAAATGAAATACTTGCACTATTTTCAACCAAGAATTAGTTACTGATCCCTCGAATAGAGTTCCTGGTTTTGATCTTCCCAGGAAAATATGGTTTATTCTGAATCGTATAAGAACAGGTTACGGACGTTGCAATAGTATGCTTTTCAGGTCGAATTCAGTTGAAAGCCCTAGTTGTGAATGCGAGGAACCAGAAGAAAACATAAATCATCTGGTTAATTATTGTCCCATTTATAAATTTCAGGATGGTTTTAGAGCTATTCATGCTGTTTCCGAATCTTTTTTGAATTGGTTTGTGAAGTAGGTCAATCTGACATATTGAATCTAATTTCATTATTTTACCTTTTTCTGCCTTTGTTTTCTCTCTATTTCAGATAAAAGTTTCTCGTATCTTGGAGAAGATTTTCTGTATTTTCCTTTTTGTTGAAGAAAGGATCAATTTTTGCAGTGCGAGATGCCCTTCAATATAAAATATTTCAGCTTATTTCGTGAATAATTTCATTTCTTACAATCCAAAGGGTTTTTTTACTGAGGTTTTTCCCTAAGCTCTTGTATCATACACCAATTTGTATGGTACCCCGTTAAGCTAACCTCTGCTGAAACTGTACCTCATACACATGCTATAATTATTGTTTGATGTTAAAAATTGCAATGCTCTATATCAGAAGAAAATATGTACAGAGTGGACAAAATTGGTCATACCTGAAACACAACTTTTCAACCCAACGAGATACAGAAAAATTAATGTACCATTCATGTCGTCTTTTTTCGAGAAACTAATAATGCCATCAACTGCATTCCTCTATCTTCTTTTGTTTTTGAGTTATAGGCTAAAATTTAAATTTGGGCGATTTCAACTTTGGTCATTATCTCCGTTTATGTTCGTGCTAAGATGTTGAAATGAAGACATTATATAGACACTTTTTTGATAGCCATCCAGTGGCGTACTATGATTTTTTCCTACAGGTTTATTTGCCATAATATAACATAAAGTTGTGTTTTTTCTTATGAAAACAGTAGTTTGAAATGACTTTGAAAGAATCGCCATTTTTTCACCGTTTCAGAAATATAATATACATCACCTTCAGTCTTTCTAAGTCATTTTAAACTACTGTTTTCTTAAGAAAAAATACATCTTTTTGTTATAGCTCAGCAAATATACCTTTTGGAAAAAATCATAGTACGCCACTGGATTACTATCAAAAAAGTGTCCATATAATGTTTTCATTCCAACATCCTAGCTTAAACAGAAACGGAGATGATGACCAAAGTTGAAATTTTAATTTTGACCTATAACTCGAAAACAAAAGAATATTATAGAGTAATGCAGTTGATGGCATTATTAGTTTTTAGAAAAAAGACGACCGTAATGTGCTATGCTTTTTTCTCTATCTCGTTGGGTTGAAAAAGTCCTAATTCAGGTATCACCAATTTTGCCCACCCTATATATGCAGGCTGTCCGGAAAATGTGGGAAATCTCTAGGATTCAGATAAAACATAAAAAAATTAGATGACAAGTTCCCATAATTTTTTTTCTAGCGCCCCTCCTTACGGAGGGTAGTAAGAAGGTAAGCATTAAAATGCACAACCTAGTCCGCCCCTGGTAAACTACACAAACTTCCAGTAAAATGATTTCCAGTGACGTCATTTAGGAGGTTGTATCTTCGTAGGGAGGGCCCCTAGGAAAAAAAATGATGGGAACTTGTCATCTTATTTTTTATGTTTTATCTGAATCCCATAGATTTCCCACATTTTCCTGGACACCCTGTATGCAGGGTTTCCGAAAAAAAAATATACAGGCTGTTGAAAAACCATAAAAAAATGTTAGTTTTAGTGTTCATATCTCACAAACCATATGTATTGTATGACATTATAATTTCGGAATATAGATTTTCATTTATTTCATGAATTTTATTCGAACACAAGATATCACCCATGTCTTTCAGTTTTCTCATTAAGAACATTACCTACCTTAAAAATGCCAAAAATTCAAAGGACCCAACTCATGAAACTAACTTGGAAGCTAATTAATGAATATTTTTTTGCAAAATATATTTTTTTGCAAAATAAAAGTATTCTTCGTATTTTCTCGTGTAATGCGCCGTTTTCGAGTAATTTGATGTTCTAAAATTGAAAAGTATCTGTAAGTTTTAAAAAATTGGGTACTTTGGTTGAATACAACTCTGTTTAACAGATACATAGATGTGTAATGTCACAGATTTAGCTACTCATTCTGAAGATAATTTTGCTTTTCCATGGGTGGCACAGCACATTATGAAAACTTAAAATGGCTATATCATTTTATCAGGGCCGAATCAGAAAAAATGGTATAGGAATAAAGTTTCAATTGACCTCAAGAACCTGAATTGTATTTGTATGAGTCAAAGACTCACCCTGTAAATTCTTTTGTGTTATCACAATCATTCATAAAGGCCAGAACCAAATTAATATCTCACCTCAGCTCTCAGATCGTTGATTCTCCTTTCCAACCCTTCCCTTGAATTTGCTTCATCCTGCAGATCGGCTTTCAATAGTCGCACCTCTTCCTGATGCTGATCCTGAAGGCTAAGCAGTTCCCTTGCCGAATCTTGACGTAGTTCCCGCAGTTCGTCGCATTTAGTTTTCATTTCTAGCAATTCAGATTTCAAGTCATCTATTGTATGATGTAGTTGGGTTTTTTCACTAAGAGAAAAAACAAATTATGATTAAGGCCAAACATTTTTCAACAATTCTTACTCTCTTTCTATTTGTAATGTTTTTGTTGTCTCGTCTAGTCTGAGCTGCAGCATTGACAACTTCTGCATGACATACTCCTCATCACAACTATCCTTAGATTCTACTTCTGACTGAGCAACTTCAGCATTTTTGTCTGAAGTATCTCCCTTCAGGTCACTAACATATTTAGGTACAGCTCCTTTTAGAATATAGTCATCTATGGATATCTCCTTCGAAATTGTACTCAATGTATCACTATCCTGATTTTCCGTGCAATAAACACCATTCTCAAGCTTCACCGGTGAGGAACTATTGAAAACGAAATCTTTCAGCGGATCTTCACTTAAAGCTTCAAATAGCTGACTATCGAATTGTCCGGCATGCTTGAGTAGTATGAGGTGAATTTTCTCTATTTCTTTTTTCAAATGTTCATTCTGAATTTCCAACTCTTCTTTCTTCTTTTTACTGGAAGAAGTTTCTTTCAGAACCGAGTCTAGCTTCGTTCTAAGCTGCTTGCATTCTTCCCTAGCTTTGTTCCTTTCATTACGAACTTTACTCCATTTTTCTCTCCAGTTGGCTGTGCAATCTGACCACCATCTCATGGTTTTTTCCATTTGTGCGGCTCTGCCTCGAGCTTCTTCAAGCTCTCGCTGCCGTAGAGCCTGCGAACAACCAAAAATTATAATACCTATATGTGAATGAATGGAAAACAAACATTTTCATGAATGAAAAACGAGAAACTATCGTATACAGTTGAATTTGTAGTGAACAGTCATTCCCAACATATTGTAATTTTTAATGAGGGTTATATGTTATGTATTGAGTTTGTGCTACATATAGTGAATGCATGAAATGAGAGGTATCATTCTGGTGTTTCTACAGGCTGAGTGGAATATCTTGTGGGAACGTTTTTATAGTTCTTCTGGGAAAGAAATAACAAAAGACCTTTCTTCGTAATCCCAATTTCTGAGATGGCACATTGGAATAGACAGAAAAAAGAGATAGAATGAATATATATTGATTCAAATTAGAGAATATTGTAACATTCTTAAATATCTACCTCATTTGCCTCCCACTCAGCAATATCTGCCACCCTAGAACTAATGGAAACAGAATCATTTTCCCTGAGATGACGTCTAGGTGCAGTACCGCTTGTAGAACTTTGAGCCATGATTTCCTTGTGTTTTATCAAATTTCATAACTTTCGAACCATACCTACATAATTTCGAAAACTTGTTTATAAATACAACAAATTTGATTTGTTGATTACTTGACATATAGAATTTGACATGGCAATTGACATACATACATAGAATATCTTGAATTGAAACAACGGGATATACCGTGATATTTTTTCAGTCGGTTACTGTTATCTCGCTACTTGTCGGAAACCAGTCAGCGACTGTTTGTCTTTTAATCCAAAACTAGTTTTGCACCGAATTGATGAAAATCCATAATAGAACCTGAAAAACATTATTTTCACTAGGATAAGATGCTTCACCCACCTGACGAGGCTATTGTAATAGTCAAGCAGGCAAATTATGTCGATAATTAAACTTATTTGTGTTCAAGGCTCCAAATATATTTATTGTCTGTAATGAAAGAATATTTCTTCTCCAGGCTGAGAAAGTATTTTTTTTTCTTTGTTTTTGACGCAGAAATGATATTCCTCCCAGTGCAATTGAAGAGGACAAATTATGTACCTATAATTATTTATTTTCTTCTTCACTCATCATCAAATCTTCGAATAAGTTTTGATGAAAGCTTTATTATCCACTTTTTCCTCGTTTTCTGCTGTTTCTTTGTTTCAAATATATTATTTCGAAATGGAAAGAGCATAAAGAAATATTTATATCAATGGAAAAGAAGCCCTTCAGTATTAAAAGCTTATTCTGTAAACAAATTTGTCATCACTACACTACTCACGGGGAGACAGGGTTTTTTTACTGAGGTTTTTCCCTAAGCTCTTGTATCATACTCCAAATTGTATGCTACCCCGTGTTATGAATCCGAATTTTCTGACAAATTGGAATTCATTTTAGTGCATTCTCTTCATTTCACATTTCCGCCTTTAAAAATACCTATTTAATTCTCAACTCTTCAATGCATTCATTCCGATAAGCAGAGTAAATGTAAAAAACCGTTTATCTGTGTTTAACGTTGTTTTTTTTGCATGCCGTTGAAGATTTCGACGTTTTTATGATGTTGATATGCGATAAACCGGAGCCGACGACGTTTTTTTACTCTTGTCGAATTCTGGAATTTTCAGATTTTTAACGTGTGGGGGATTTGCCTATAAAAGCAGATTTTACCCCGCGACGGGTCTCTTTTCTCTTCGATAACCTTTGATTACCTGTGTTTGCGACGAGCCGTTCAACAAATTTTTAGTTCGAGACGTTTTATTAGAGTAAATTTTGTTTTGCGAGGTTTAGTGCTTTTGAAATTAATTTTTACTTTCGTTTTCCGCGAGTGCTTTGAAGTAAAGGAGGTAGGTCCCCGTCTATACCGTTCAGTTTCTTTATTAGACCTATACCGGTTATTTATTTGACACTGCTGTACTGTATCGCTTTCTGTTTAGCTATCTTTTAACGTATTTTACCCTGTTTCGCGAGTCTGACTTTTCCTTCGCTATCAGTCATGGAGCGTCAGCCCTTGGGGTAGTGAAGAGGAAGTCCCGTCAACCCCCTGTTCGCGTTCCCGCGTCTTATGTGTTGAAATAGAAATCTCTTCTTTTCTATCAGTCATGGAGCGTAAGCCCTTGGGGTGGAGAATAAGAGATACCGCTCGTCGTCAGTGAAATCCCGTAGTTGCGCTCAAAATAGACCTTCTCTTCGCTATCAGTCATGGAGCGTAAGCCCTTATGGGGTAGTAAATAAAAGTCTCGAGTAGATCCGCACTGGTTGTGTTTCTTTTATTTTCGGAGAAATATAATTAATTACATCCCGATACCGTATAGCAAGTCATTTCACTTCGCGAGGTCATCCTTAGTATCCATTTCGTCAGTTCTGGTTGGCGCATTTTATTGAACAACCTTTGATTTTCCACTGTACCCGGTATAAACTTTATAAAGTGCTCGTGATCGGATCGAATTTCCCGAATGCATGTTTGCTGATCGATTCGCTCATATTTCATACCTACACATATTTCCGTTGTATATATATATATAATCAGTTTCCGAAGGTGTGAATAAACTGGTACATAATTTGATTTTGACTACTTCGTTATCGCTACCACCCTAGATAACAGCGAACTCTGTCTCCGACTAGCAGCTACTCTGGTAGGTTTGCTATTCTTCCTAGTGAAAAGAATGGCTGGCGCTCGAGATAAGTTTCTCCGATTAAACCACGTTACACTAACCTTTGCTAAAGCTCATACATATGCTATATTGTTTGATAACCAAAAATGTATTGCTTACATTCAGAAGAATATATATATACTTTACTTCCCATTATTGGTCAGTACGTCCTTCGACAAACAAATTCATGACGATTCTTTTCTGGACTTTTCCGATCGATATAATCGAAAATGTGATATTGTCCAACTTTTTGAGTGTTTTGTCGAAGTCAATATTCAAAATCCCGATTTTTAAGTCAAATAGGTCGGTATCGAAAATAAAATAATTCCTTGGACCTTCTTTGCCTTCGTAGAAAAACGTACACAGAAACGTCGTCCATAACTAATCTCAAAATCGACTCATCTTTCTTTGTTCCTGGGAGATTTCAGATTCTAGGACGAAGTGGATCCGACAAGCTCTAATAGGGTGATTTTCCTCATAGAATCTGCCCTTAATCCCCACGAATGAAAGAGACTTGCCTCGAAACAAACAGCGATGTGCCTTAACGACGCAGATGAAAATCCACAGTCTGAATAGACAGGAAAGATTCGGCCTAATCTACGTTTTTATATTTTACCCTTCTCATCAGAATGATAAAAGAATGGAGTCTTAATCAACTCGATCGAGGAAGGGTCATTTTATACCTACTTAATGTCGAGCGTTTTATCGCTCATCTCGAACAAGTTTATTACTCTCATCTCATATCTCGGAGTATATGGGGCTCTTTCAGTTTATCCCATTCAAGCTTCAGGACGAGCTCAAATGGGGTATTCCGTGAATGGCGTCCTAGAAATTCACAAATGGGGGAAACAGGAAGTGAACAGGGAGTTTCTGTGCGAATTATCCGATTATTTTTGTAATAGATGTAGCGCAGCCTCCTTTTCATCCAATCCTTATTCGTACATCCGAAATCACGTTCAGCAACTTCTGACAGAAGGATTTCACTGCTCGCAGGATTTTTTTCTCGAATTCCCTGATATTCAGGTCAACCTTCTCGAGGGTCTCATTAAAATTTCAATAATTTCATACCCTAAGGATATTACAGAATGACCCGAAAGTAAATGGCCATACAATCGTAGCTTCAGAATTTTTCCTAATAAACTATGGTCCAAAAAGGCTTCGTTTCGGATTAAAAATGTGTTGAAGTTTAATTGGAAACAGGAAAACAACAAAATTATTCTTTGCAGCAAAAAATTTCTTATGATTGAATTCTATAAAAATTGCTCGAAATTTCTTGGTCCATTACTTATGATACTCACATCTGGGCGCCTAATTATCGAGTTATATCCAGGTTGAATTCTTAAATTTTTTCATTTTCTCGAGGCCAACTTTTATAATCAAAGGACGAGCTGTCTTACTGATGAAACATCAGTCCACTAGTTTTACCGAAAAATAAATAGATTTTTTCGAAGGAAATACTGTATACATTTTCTAGATCTTCTGAAGATTTTATGAATTGATTGAATACAGGGTGCTCCCTTGGAATTTTTATTCACAATGTTTGGCAAGCTGTTTTTTTCCACATTTCAGGTCGATTTTTCATATATCTCACAAGTGAGAATTGCTATCGAGTAATATTGGACCGAAAATCAATTCTAGAAGGATTCTACAGAACTCTGAATATCCAGATAATATGGGTGAAAAAGATTGGATGAAAATACCTCTGTTATTGTTAAAGTTTTCAAAATTGTAGATAATAAGAAAAAAAGCAAATATAAAATATCCGTCAATCGCAATGTAAAAACAGAATTAGTCGAACGTAGATAAATTTACCGAAAATTATTATCAATAAAATAAAGTCAAGTAAAGAATGCAAAATGGCGCATACATCGGGCACATTAACATAACATTAAGATAAAAATCGTTAATTTCAAGTTTAACGCTAACAGTCTCAGTCTGAGTATTTTTTTATGGTTTTTTATGGTAGTGAGACTTCTACCCTCTATTCATTTCATATGAAATCAATAACTTCTGACTTCTGATACAGTTCTCTTCTCGATATTCTAACTATTTAACGTTCTCTGTTGCTGCTGCTTCCATTCGTTTCGCACAGATGACACGTTCTGTACAATATCCATATCAGACTCATGTTGTGTATCTATGTGTCTTGGCTTGAAACAATTGTAGTCTTAAAAAATTTGATAATGCAGACTTCTAAGACAGAACACCCCCCCCCCTACCGCTTGTGTCCGAAAATATGTATACAAAAATTTAAAAAAAAATTGCAAATATAACACAACAGCACTTCAAGTTCACAGTTGGAATTTTTAGGTAGGTATCCAAAGTTTTGTAGACGAAGCATCCGCATCCGGTGTTCTTCACTGTATGTAGTGCAATGGAACCTTCATTCAGGAATGTTTAACCTGTACTTTTCCGTTTTTCATTGTGAATTCTTGAAAAAAAATTCCTCCAACTTCCAGGTCACTTACTTTATTTCATTTTTACAAGAGTCTTCATCAGCTGATGTGAAACGTGAATCCCTAGTCATTACTTAACTGTGGAAGTAAGAAGTCATTAGCTGCTATAGGTCTGGTTTTCACGGTGAATGATACATTATTCCCATGTTTCAGGCATATGTTCGATCAGATACAAGATTATTAAATGGGTTTTCTGTTGAGGTTTCTACGAAAGCGCTGAAGTGCCGCACAAAAAAAATTCCAAATGTACATGACATGAGATACATGTCAGAATTCTGACTTGAAAGTCGGAATTCTGATATGTAAGTCAGAATTCTGACTTACAACTCCGAATTCTGAGATACAAGTCGGAATTCCGACTTGTAAGTCGGAATTTTGAGATGCCAGGCAGGAGGAGGGCTAAAATAGGTCTAATGACTTTTGTTTTTTTGCATTTGATCCGTGATTGTGTTTTTGGCTTCTGGATGAATGAAATAATATTCTATTTTTCTCTTCGGTTGCACCATAGCTGAGCTTTCCGAAAGCTTCGTGATCAGTACTTGTAAAAGTACTTGGAGTATATTTTTACTCCCGAGAATTATGCTCCTTGGAACTTTTCAAAACCTTTCTTAGTGCTTAGTGATTCGAGCACTTTATCGAAATTCCTACATCCAGTTTCAAAATCAAGTTAGAAGTCACTTTGAGTTTCGTTTAGTGTCAGTTTCGGTAGGGTTAAAGAAAAGCTCTAAAATTGAAGGGGCTTCAAGTTTGATTATGAAACTGGCCGTTAGTTCTTAGTAATCCCTATAAAGTGCTCGCTAGAGGCCTTCGGAAATCGTGTCAAAACACGAGGAAGCGATCGATTTATTGTCACCCTACGAGCTTGTCAGAATCAATAACGTCCGTTAAAACTTTTGAAAGAAAAGAGATAGGGTAGGCGTAGGTTAAGGGTCCAAATGTGCCTATACATGCCTTAAATTGCTCACATGATTCGGCAACAATCGAATGCAACAAATCAAATATCATTCGACCAATTCTAGTCCCACTACTGTCTTGCATCTCAGAATTCTGAATTGCGTATCTCAGAATTCCGACTTGCAAGTCGGAATTCCGACTTGTATCTCAGAATTCCGACTTGTAACTCAGAATTCCGACTTGCAAGTCGGAATTCCGACTTGTATTTCAGAATTCCGACTTGTAACTCAGAATTCCGACTTGCAAGTCGGAATTCCGACTTGTAACTCAGAATTCCGACTTGCAAGTCGGAATTCCGACTTGTATCTCAGAATTCCGACTTGTAACTCAGAATTCCGACTTGCAAGTCGGAATTCCGACTTGTATCTCAGAATTCCGACTTGTAACTCAGAATTCCGACTTGCAAGTCGGAATTCCGACTTGTATTTCAGAATTCCGACTTGTAACTCAGAATTCCGACTTGCAAGTCGGAATTCCGACTTGTAACTCAGAATTCCGACTTGCAAGTCGGAATTCCGACTTGTATCTCAGAATTCCGACTTGTAACTCAGAATTCCGACTTGCAAGTCGGAATTCCGACTTGTATCTCAGAATTCCGACTTGTAACTCAGAATTCCGACTTGCAAGTCGGAATTCCGACTTGTATTTCAGAATTCCGACTTGTAACTCAGAATTCCGACTTGCAAGTCGGAATTCCGACTTGTAACTCAGAATTCCGACTTGCAAGTCGGAATTCCGACTTGTATCTCAGAATTCCGACTTGTAACTCAGAATTCCGACTTGCAAGTCGGAATTCCGACTTGTATTTCAGAATTCCGACTTGTAACTCAGAATTCCGACTTGTAACTCAAAATTCTGACTTGCAATTCGAAATTCCGACTTGTAACTCAGAATTCTGACTTAGCAAGTCGGAATATAAACATTTGGATTTTTTTTTGTGTGGCCCGCCAGCGCTTTCATAGAATTCCGACTTGTATCTCAGAATTTCGACTTGTATCTCAGAATTTGGAATTGCAAGTCAGAATTCTTACTTGATGCATCTCAGAATTCCGACTTGCAAGTCATAATTCTGACATGTATCTCAGAATTCCGACTTGCAAGTCGGAATTGTACATTTGGATTTTTTTTTTGTGTGGCACTTCAGCGCTTTCGTAGCATTCTACAGAAAAAGTGTGTAGAAACGATATCACTGATATTTTCCGAAATAGAGGCACCACTACGAAGAGCCCAAAAATGAGTTGACACTTATAAACTGAAAACAAAAGAAGATAGAGGGATGCGGTTTTGGCCATTAACAATCTTTTGAAATCGAGGTAGGAAACGTGCCGTCCATTTTTCCCTAGCTCTTACGGTTACAGAGCTGCCATTTAATCCCCGAATTTTGCCCACCCTGTACGCATCTAGAGGCAACGTCAAATTAAAAGACCCATCAGTCACACGTTTCGTCACTGCTGTTTTGCGTATGAAAACTATGATATTTTGTGTGAAATTTCCGATGGAATTTTTTTTAAACGAAAATTGATTACTTCTACCAATAGATCGGTACTTCTGTTTAATAAACCCCCCCCCCTTATATACGCCAATTCGGTTGAAGCTCCCCACACAGTATAGCCGAAGTGGTATAGTATATCCGATCGCAGATTAACATGAGATAATAGCCATGTTCTGTATAGAAATCGCCATAAATCATCAGCACAATGCAGGCTCGAACATCAATTTCGCGTCCTCAACAGCGACGCGCCCAGATTTCGGCTGCGCTACATGTCTCCAAAATGAGGCCATTCTATTAATTTGATCTGCATATTAGTGTAATCCGATTTGAGAGGTCGTCGCTCGTGGAGATGGAACTGGATCTCTGCTGGAATCCATTATGTGATGGGACATGTTATATGTGATTCCATCGTCATAAACAACGACGGTATGGTAGGGCCTGTACAGGGTTATTCATCATAAATCACCCACCCCTTATCCTTATCACCTCTAGGAAAAAATTGGAAGATAGTTGTAGTCATGAAATTTTGGAGTTTACGAAGATATATTGAAAAATTCTTAGCCTACTATAGAACCAAACAAAATTTCAATGTCAAAATATTTTATTACTCAACATATTCTCCCCTTAGTTGGATACATTTATTACAGCGAACCTGCAACGTCTCTAGATCTTTAAAAAAAAATGTTTCTTCTTGCTCTCCAAACCAGACCTACACAGCTTTTATTACTTCCTCGTTGGAAGAAAATTTACAACCTTTAAAACTTTTTTCAGTTGAGGAAAGAGATTATAGTCGGATGGAGCCAAATCTGGTGAATAAGGAGGGTGTTCTAGTAATTCAAACCCTAAATCACGAATTTTTTGCATGGTAACATGAGATTTGTATGCAGGGGCATTGTCCTGCAAAAGCAACACATCTTTGGATAACTTTCCGAGTCTTTTCATTTTATCATCTCTATCAAACATTTCCATCAGAAGTGAATGGCTTAATTCGAATGGAAATAACGATTCATGGATTATTGGCCGATTGCAGTTAGAGCCACGTTTGGTGGCATTTGTTGGCGAATTTTCTAAATGGATAATTATTTCTTAAAATGATCTCTGTTCAAGTGAGTTCAGCATCGTCAGTATCATGGATGACAGCATGTTGATCTCCCCTTTTACAAGTGTCTTCACCACCTTCAAGCACCATCTAATCTTCATAAGATGCCATGAAATCGACTCCTTGAGAGAGCACCTCAAGAAGATAAATGAATGGATCCAAAGGAATCTGGTACCATTCAATGCTTTGAAGACTCAATTGGTGGCTTTTGAGTTCATGGATGTATCATGCTTAAGCCAAGAAGTGTCAACTGTCAAGTGTCACTGTCAACCTTTTGGTTCCTTGAGAGGATCATATGACTAATATTACAAAATTAGCTACAACTAAGCTAGGATTTCAGTTCCAAGCTAGGAAATTTTTTTTGCCAGATCAGATTTTTTTTCTTCTCAGGGCTCAGTTCGGACTAGGATTTGAATGTGTAAAGCTTAGCGCCCAAACTGTTAAAAACTCTCAAAACTTCTGTCTACCAGATGAATTGTGAAACGTGGAGTACGAGGATTTACGAGTATTGAAAAATTCTTAGCCTACTATAGAACAAAACAAAATTTCATTGTCAAAATATTTAATTACTCAACACCTTTGGATAACTTTCCGCGTCTTTTCTCTTTAATTTTTTCCCGTAGAGTGGTCAGTAATGTTAAATATTAATCTCCGGTTATTGTTCTAACCTTATCCAAAAAATCAATCATGATTCCTCTATGGCAATCCTAAAAAACTGAAGCAAGAACTTTTTCAGAAGATTTTTGGACACGAAACTTCTTAGGTCTTGGAGAAGTAGAATGTCGCCATTCCATCGATTGTTGCTTTGTTTCTGGATCGTAGAAATGTACCCAAGCCTCATCCATAGTAACAATTCGGTTTAAGAAGTCTACATCGTTTTCAAATCGAGCACAGATCGAACGCGATGCTTCTACCCTTGCACGCTTTTGGTCAACATTCAAACATTTGGGGATCCATTTTGCAGCTATTTTTCTCATGTCTAAATTCACGTGAACTATATGATGAACGCGTTCGTATGAAATATTCAGTGCTTCATATATCCGTTTTAGCCCAATTCGACGGTCTGATAAAATCATGTCATGAACTGCATCGATATTTTCGGGGACTGACACAGAAACTGGCCTTTCAGATCGGTCACCATCTTCAATGGAAAATTTACCTCTTTTGAAGCTTGCAGTCCAATTTTTCACGGTCGCATACGAAGGACCTTGATCACTAAACCCTTGGTGATCAAAGCTTAGTACCCAGTACTAAGCATATCTACAGCTACTTGATGATTGCTCGATGCTCCAATTGTTCGAATTTCACTATTTCGGTGGACATCTTCTTTCTTTTAATTTATTCCGTAACTCTGATTCACTTTTTTGACCTCAAACTTCACACTGACACTTCTAATGAATTATTGTTCGTTGCTAGGGTAACGCAATATTTTTTTTTGCATGGAACTGGTCTAGGCTAACCAGATATCAATACATCCTTGTATATTAATTATAATGAGTGGGAATTTCGAACCAACAGGGTTTCATGAAATTACAGCCTCATAATTCCCCAGCCACCTCAGATATCCTTTCGGTTCCTTTCATCTTATCTTCAGCGACGCGAGCGTGAAAAAAAACCGTCTTTCATTCAGGATTCCTATGAAGGATGGAAAAAGCTGGGAAGAGTACTGGCGGATTGTGAACTCCGTAGCAGCAGTTTCTTCGAACTATGCCTTTGGGTGAAGTATATTCCGAAAATATAGCCTTTCATGAGCTCCATGGCTTATCTGCCGCGCTGGCAACGCGGCTTATTATTTTATAAAATACGCCTGATGGTATCGAAAATGTCAGCCGTGAAACAAAGAGCCTCGGTTTCAGATTATTTCCTGATCTCGCAGCAAGATTAGTTTTTGCCGGAGCTGTTTCGGCAGCAGAGGTGAATGCGTTTCTTTTATTAGTTTTCTTCGCCCTGGGAAGAATTTTACGAACGTTTTTACATCAGCAATATCAAGAAGGTCTTATCGCGGGTTTGGGACATGAAAACGGGGTTGGTTGCTCATGAAGTTAAATAAATGAGACTCCGCTGTTGTCGGAGAGAGGAAATCCTATTTGTTGGACGAACGACGATATAACTCTGAAGCACGGAAGCATGTGATTCCGATAATCGTGCCAAGAATTACCCATATTGATGTGTTTCAATTTGAAGATGATATTAGCTTTTGTTCGAGTTGCAATGGACGAGATCAGAAACGTTTGCCAACCTTGTAAATATTCGACTACACTCTTACAATGGAAACCCATTTTTTTTCAATTACGAGGATGTATTGATATCTAGTTAGCCTAGACCAGTTCCATGCATAAAAAAATATTGCGTTACCATAGCAACGAACAATAACTCATTAGAAGTGTCAGTGTGAAGTTTGAGGTCAAAAAAGTAAACTAGAGTTACGCAAAAAATTAAAAGAAAAAAGATGTCCATCGAAATTGTGAAAATCGAAAAATTGGAGTATCGAGCGATCATCAAGTACTTGTATTTAAGAGGGTTAAGAGGTAAGCAGATTTAAGATATGCTTAATAGCCTTGGTGATCAGAATGTCTGCATTGCTTCAAAATAGGTAAATTTTCCATTGAAGATGATGTATGATCGGGAGGGCCAGTTTCTGTGCCAGTTCCCGAAAATATCGATGCAGTTCATGACATGATTTTATCAGACCGTCGAATTGGGCTGAAACGGATATCTGAAGCACTGAAACTTTCATACGAACGCGTTCATCATATATGTAGTTCACGTCAATTTGGACATGAGAGAAATTGCTGCAAAATGGATCCCCAAATGTTTGAATGTTGACTAAAAGCGTGCAAGGGGGTAGAAGCATCGCGTTCGATCTGTGCTCGATTTGAAAACGATGTAGACTTCTTGAACCGAATTGTTACTATGGATGAGACTTGGGTACATTTCTACGATCCAGAAACAAATCAACAATCGATGGAATGGCGACACACTGGTTCTCCAAGGCCTAAAAAGTTTGGTTTCAAAAAATCAGCTGGAAAAGTTCTTGCTTAGGTTTTTTGGGATTGCCATGGAGTAATTATGATTGATTTTTTGTATAAATGTAGAACAATATCCGGAGATTACTATTCGACATTACTAACCACTCTACGGGAAAAAATTGAATAGAAAAGCCGCGGAAAGCTTTCCAAAGATGTTTTGTTTTTGCAGGACAACGCCCCTGCACACAAATCTCATGGTGCCATGTAAAAAATTCGTGATTTAGGGTTTGAATTATTAGAACACCACCCTTATTCACCAGATTTAGCTCCATCCGACTATCATCTCTTTCCTCAACTGAAAAAAAGTTTGAAAGGTCGTTAATTTTCTTCCAACGAGGAGGTAATAAAAGCTGTGGAGGTCTGGTTCGCAGAGCAAGAAGAAACATTTTTTTTGAAAGGTCTAGAGACGTTGCAGGTTCGCTGTAATAAATGTATCCAATTAAGAGGAGAATATGTTGGGTAGGTAATAAAATATTTTGACATTAAAATTTTGTTTGGTTCTATAGTAGGCTAAGAATTTTTTAATATCCTCTTATATTTGTGCCTATCGGTTGCTTCAAGCATTCTGAAACCCTTGGAATGTCGCCGATTCTCAAATCCAAGTGATATGAAAGAAAATTTATATTCTTTTTCTAGGTGAGTTTTGTAATTATTCAGCCGTTTTTTTTTCGTGTTTCGTGCATAATATTTATGGTGCGGACAATAGACTCGTAGCTCAGCCTCAAAAGTTACGGGTTTGCCCTTTACGGGCTTTCGCACCAGCAAAGAATCGTACTTATAGCAGGGGCAGAACTGGCACAGGACATGGTGTCTCCCATTTCTTGATGTCAGTGGGTCAAGGGGTTTCGCAGTAGCTAGCACTGATTACAGTGTTCTTCACGTTCACGATTTTACATCGTTTTTCAGAACCGGAGTGTTTACAGTTTCCAACGATGTCTGAATCGTGAATTGGTATTGAAATTATGCCAATTAACACCAAAAACGGAAAAAGTGACCGAATCATCTTGAAATGAAGTTGGATTTTCGTTGGAAATAAGTCTATATAAGGGAGTTTTTGAACCAAAAGGGAAGGTGAAGAAGGTAGAAGATTCTACCCCATACGACGCTACGTAAGTTGTTTATACAGGATGAGTCTTTGACTCGTACAAAAATTCCAACAGTAAATTCAGATTCTTGCGGTCGAAGGAAACATTTTTTTCCTTTAGATTCAATTTTTTTCGAATCGGCTAAGTTGGACGCTATTTAATGAATTTTGTAAAATCAAAGTATTCCTCAAATTTTCTCATATAATGCGCCGTTTTTGAGTAATTTGATGTTCAAAAATTAAAAAGTATATGTGAAATTTGAAGAATTGGGTGCTTTGACTGAATATAACTCTGTTTAAATGATCCACAGATGTGTGTTGTCACAGATATAGGTAGTTTTTCTGAAGGTTTAGTTCAGAATTTTTGTGTGTGTTTTGTGTCCAGGGGTGGCACACAGCTCATTATGAAAATGTAAAATGGCTATATCTTTTCATCAGGACGGAATCGGAAAAAATGGTATGGGATAAAAGTGTTTCTTTTGACCTCAAGAATCTTTTGACATATTTGTATTAGTCAAAGAATCATCCTATATAAAATTTCGTTTCTCAAGAATCGTTAGTTTCAACGAGAACTACAAGATACTTCATTTGCTAATTTTGCAATGGTTAAAAAATTATGAAGGAATGAATAATAATAAGGAAAAAAGATTCTTGCGAAACCATTTTCAAGGGTGGCTTTTCCTACACTATAGGGGTTGACAAATAAATATTTTTTAATGCCTTCTCGCTCCAATCAAATGTGTGCATAATTTAAGTTATTATTTATTTTTCTGATTACTAAGAAAAAAATTAAAAATGGCTTTTCTGGTGCCATGTTTAGGGGACTGTCTCAAAACAGGAGGTGTATGAAGAATCACAAGGCATGACTCCTTAAATTTTTTCGCAAGTAGTCCTTTACATCCTGGATATCCCTAATATAATTTTCTGCTATAATATTTGGACATCTCTTGGAAAATGCTGCCATACTGATGGTTTACTTTTTAATTTTTCTAAACAAAGAAGTCCTGAAATCCTGTAACCCGTTTATGAAATTGAAGCTCGAGGTTTGCCCCATTTTTTTCCAGTTTATTTGGACCTGACCTATGTCAGAATAGCTCAAGATTTCGGAAAAAATGAACAGTTGTTTGCAGTGTTTTTCATTAGATCTTCAAATCAGAATTCTGGTTACAGTGTAACAGCACCCCTTCCAGTTGAGAGTTAAAACCCCAATATATTACCAACTCCCAACTTTACGAAATATATAAAACCCCCAACTTTCTGGGTCGGATATTAACATTGCGGCCCGGTTTCACGGCCAAAAAGATATTTCTCAGCGTCTATAATTCAGAATCTGCATTCATATCTCCGCATTCCCGATATCCCGAAATATCAGCGTGCTTTCGCGGCTTGTATACTAATAACCGGTAGGCATTACATTCTTGCCATTCTTCCCCATTGTAAGGGGCGGAGGTTGAATACGAAAATTCGCATAGAAAAATGGCTCAATTCCATTTCCCGTGATGGATTCCCCGAATGCCTGAAGAGATAAATGAATAAAACAACGCGGTAGGTGTATCTGAACGTATTCGAAATGCGGAAAGGTTTATCGGGAATTCCGCTCGGTGTGGCGTCGCCTGCTTTCGGTGATGTTAACAGAAAATCGAGGTTGTGACATGTTTACGTCATCAGCACGCAATTAATCTTCTGACGGATATTTCGGTGAATGATGGACAATCAAACTGTGTACTTATTTTAGTCAAAGGGAAATATATCTATACATACAGGGTGAGTCTTTGAGTCATACCAATGTATTAACAGTAGATTCTTGAGGTCAAAAGAAAAAAATTTTTCCTATAACATTTTTTCTGATTTCGCTCTGATAAAAAGATATACCCATTTTGAGTTTTCGTAATGAGCTGTGCCAAAAATACCTTCAGATTAACAAGCTTAATCTGTGATGTGATATGATATGATATGATATGATATGTGATACTGCATTCACATTTATTTTAGCCGTCGGTTGGCCATGAAATAATTTTCTCAAGTTTTTGTAACTAGAACGGAGTAAGGTTGGCACTCTTGAAATGTCGTTAATGTCATAACGCCGTTGCCACAACTTATATCAATTAATATTACGAAATTGCAGAAAGTGATTGAAAAAAGAGACAGGGTTTCAGGAAGTGCTATTTAGAATTCAGTCCGCTCATTCAAATAGATATACCCTGATGTTCTAAAATACACAATACGTCAGACGGTAGCGAACATATTCAATGTAAGTGAATTTATATAATGTTTCATCTGAATCTAAACTACTTATATTTCAGCTGAATATTTCCACAATTAGAAAGATTGTGAATGAATAGGATAACAAAGAACTTCCTTCTATTGGGAGACCCAAAAAAGTGGTGGCATTTGAGAATTTTATGTTTGAGTGAATTAATGCGAAAAGTTTACTACAGGATTTTCGATTAATATCATCGTAGAATAAGTTCCCAAAAATTGATTTTTCATTTGACTTGTCCTATACATTGTAAATGTCTTAAGGTAACAATAAATACCTAATTATTATTATTATATCAATCAGTGGCGGCGCAAGACCTTAATTTGATGTGGGCAAGATACATTTTGCGTGGCCCTCTGGTGATGCCAGAGGACGTTTTCATGAGAAAGCGACTGATAATGAAAAATGAAATTTAAGAAATATAGAATTTACTACTTTCAGCCTAACTCACTTAACTGAACTAATTAATTATCGAGTCATGGCCCACCTGAGATGCTAGATCATGCTTAGTTGAAAAATTTCAAAATAACTACTGAGGACTAATTCAAATGAACGCGCAACAACCTGTGATTGGATCCATACACAGTGCAAGATTGTGATAAACTCGTTCAACCGTTTACATAGTCGCGCGTAATTAATTAAGCGTAAACGGTTGCCGGAGTCGCGCTATCCTTTGAACTAGGCTTCAGTGTATTTAGTAGGCTTAGTTCAGATGATAGTGCGTAAACGCGCGATCCACAAACCGCGCGACTAAAGATACAGAGGAGTCATATACAAATGTTCATATGGTCGGGCGACATCGCGCGTAGACTCCACTGTATCTTAAGGTTTAGTTCAGATGATTCGAACCAAAAACCGGACTACTAAAGATACAGAGGAGTCTACTCGCATATGAACATTTATATTTGACTCCTCTGTATCTTTAGTCGCGCGGTTTGTGGATCGCGCGTTTACGCGCTATCATCTGAACTAAGCCTTATTCAGTTATGTGCATTCAGTATAGGTCCTTTCGTTTGCATAAAAAGTATAGCACTTTTCTACACTCGATTTTAGTATTCGTTTGCTGATTGGATTTACACCAGTGTAGAGTAGGTGTAGTTTATCTACACCTCCTTTTGACTAGGTGTAGATGTAGGCGAATCAACTCGAGTGTAGAAAAGTGCTACACCTTTATGCAAACAAAAGTACCTAATATCATAGTCGTATAGAATTATGAACTTTATACGCCAATTTAGTGAGTCTCAATGGCTTTTTTTTAACATCCCTATTTAAGCATGAAAAAATTTCATGGTTTCATGGATTCATTCTGAAAATTGAGTTGATGTCAAATTGTTGATAACCCACTGTTGGACGTCAAGCTCAAGCGGTGTAGTGGATCCTCAAGGTAAGCGTCCACAGTCAAGTCACTCGGGCGAAAATTATTCGCTTCGAGCGAAATTTCGCACTACCTAAAACAAAGCGCAATTCATGCAGAGCGAAATTGTCGCGTGTAGAGACCTTTGATGCGCTGATAAAAACCAACAGACCACCGACTCGCAGTGAGGGCCCTAGCCCGGCAATTACTCGGTACCAAAACTTATAATCTTCGCTCAATACCTCTACACTAGGCGCTTTTTAAAAAGTCGGTCTATTTCATAGAGTTTCTTGAGTGAATGTATTATGTTAATCGCTGTTTTCATGACAGAACATTCTTTTTCTTTTGGGTACTCCTTCCTTTCTGAAGTAATTTTGAAGATCAAAACGGTTCTCCTTAATCAACTCTCCGACTCTAATCAATATTCTTTGATACTGTTTGAAAATGTCCGCAAATGTTGTAAAGTAAAGGAACTTTTAAATTAACTTGTTTAGATTACTACAGGAATATGTCTCATACCAAACATGTTGGTGGAACTTGAAAATGGCAGAACAATTTTCTGGATATACCCACAACCCTCTCAGATTTAGACACGTTTACTGTTTTTATTGCATAAACCTGATGCGAGGGGCTCCTCGGCCCGCGAGGCCCCTCAAGCCGCGAGGCCGTAGGCCGTCGCCCACGTCGCCTACGCCTTCCGCCGCCACTGATATCAATGCATTAACATGAACAGCCACAAATACGCGCCAGTTGTCCTGCTAATTGTTTATTCGTGTGAAATTTTTGTTCAAAGGTGAAATTCATCTTGACTTGAAACTTCCTTCAATTCCTTTTACTTATATTGATGCATAATAATTTTTGTTGAAGAATTTAACATTCTTGTAATTATCTGTTAATTCCTTCGAGAGATACCCATTCCCAACCACTGCATCATATGCATTTCATTTTCGGGTTAATATTATTGAAATCTACAACTGATGTACAGTATTCAAACTTTAGCCAAAGAATATAACTCTTCTCAAGCTAATGCATATTATCATATTATACTGATCTCTTGTATTTTCCATGCAAATAACTGGATTGGGTATGCCTTCAATCAGTTTGTATAAACTTCAATTATGTTCGTCACATATTTTCCGAAGAGATTCGACATTGTGATAAAATACGTAATAACAGAAACTTTTACGTAGAACGGGCAACATAGCGTTGATTTAAAACCCAAAAATTTTTGACAAGCGTCATAACCCCACATTTTCGTACTATACAGAGTGAAATGTGTCAAATTTTCATGGTCAGAATAATAATATCCTCGATATAAATGTGAAAATCCGTTTGCTTTCTACGTTTCTTGTAAGTAGGTACTTGCATCTCTCACTGAAGCGTCCCCAAGCCAAGTCAATGATTTGATTACTGAGGTACGACCAACAGGGTATATACTCTAATTGCATTAAGGACCAATATACAATTTTTGTGGATTTTTAGCAAGAGTTTCCTATGTTTTCCATATTTCTTAACTCATGACGCACCGTTGTACTTCTGTTTGCAACAATATCAGGAGCGCTTTTTTGAGCACTCTGAAGGCCTGATGCCATTGTATCACCGCTGAAACTTTCCCACAACCAGAACCCTGCTCAATTCAGAACTGTTGTATATTCTGAAAGTAAATCATCTCACTGAATTATCGGTTATGAGTCTCCATTAAGGAGTTGATAGCTGAAGATGTAACTCATTCCAACAAGTTTACATTTCACTTGAGGTAATCTCTCGCCAGTTGAACCTGTTGCTGTAGCTACGTAAAAACATACCTGTGTATAGGTGATTGTTGCTCTTTTTCCTCCTTTCCATTGCACCTCAGAGCTATGACATTGGTTTCTAATGAAACCCGTAATAAACGTTTCTTTTTGGTTTTAAATGTGTTGTTTGCTTTTGAATCTTCTCTCCTCTCTTCAATTTTTCTATTAGTAATCAGGGTAAGTACTTTTTTACTGGCTACGTAATGTAAAGTCCTACCAAAACTAGACGATCACGATTTTTGGCCATAGAGTAGTTAGGTGTCTTTGAAGTGCTGTCATTCGTAAGTATCTTCGAATGAAAAAGAATTATATATACGCGTCACTGACCAGCGCAAGGTAATTTGAGGCCAGGAGAGTACAATATTGTGGTTGATTAGTTGTCATAAGTCACGCTCAGCAATAACTAGGAACTATGCATGAAACCTCTCTAATTCCAATATTGAAACACATTCTGAACGCCAGGAAAGTTCACCACGAATGAGTTGAGAAGTGAAAGATGAATTGGCTGGGTTAATTGGAGATTCAGTCCATTGTCTTTGTCATCTTTAGGTTGAGTTCGAGGCATATAGTCGAACCATAAATATAGGTATACTAGAAATCATATTTCAGCTGAATTTAATTTATTGGTTTGCACAAATTCCTCATTTGAAAAAGTTGGTCATGTATGTTCCACAACGAATTCGTGTGTATGTATCAATTCAATTTGTTTGAAAACTTCAACACCTTGTCTGTCACCTGCATAACCTCCGGTGGAGTTGGCGGATTTGGAAGTTCTCCTTTAATATTTTCTCAGACAGTTCGGAACACGGCCTCTGGAATTGTTCGAATGGAATGGAAAAACATTTTCAATTCAATCTAGCCTTTGGGGAAATGGATGCATGACTTCGTTCGTTGGTTAATTCATTAGTTTGATGGCATTTTCTGAGATTTGGCAGAAATGAGGCTTTCTTCTATCGCCAGGGAATTCACTCTAGACGTTTCTCCTTTCTTCATTATTCGATTTTATGGATATTACGTTGGCTGTAGTATGCATGAAGTTGATAGAATTGATGAATTCTTGGCATTTTATAAGAGCAAATAAACTCTTAAAGCTCAAATATTTCATTATTCAACAAACTTCCTTCTCGATTGGATACATTGACTACAACGAAACTACTATGAATTTTCAAAGACGTATGTCTATCTTGCTAGAATGATAAATGTGATCAATAGCCGGAAAAACTTCAAACTCTAGGGTTATAACCACCTACAAACGTTCTTACCTATACTCCATTCACTTTTATTTTAGCACTCGGTTGGCCATGGAAATTTGACACATTTCACTCTGTAGGTATAGTACGAAAATATGGGGTTATGAAGCTTGTCAAAACATTTTTGGTAAATCAACGCTATGTTGCCCATTCTACGTAAAAGTTTCCGTTATTACGTATTTTATCAGAATGTCGAATCTCTTCGGAAAATATGTGACGAACATAATTGAAATTTATACAAACTGATTCAAGGCATACCAAATCCAGTTATTTGCATGGAAAATACAAGAGATCAGTATAATATCATAATATGCACTAGCTTGAGGAGAGTTAATGTTCGTTATCTTCTTTGGCTAAGGTTTGAATAGGTAACATCAGTTGTAGATTTCAAAAATATTAGATGAAATGCATATAATGCAGTGGTTGGGAATGGGTATCTCTCGAAGGAATAACAGATAATTACAACAATGTTAAATTCTTCAACAAAAATCATTATGCATCAATATAAGTAAAAGGAATTGATTGAAGTTTCAAGTCAAGATGAACTTCACCTTTCAACAAAAATTTCACATAAATAAACAATTAACAGGACAACTGGTGCGTATTTGTGGCTGTTCATCTTAATACATTAATATAATATCAATGATTAGGCGTTTATAGGTACCTTAAGACATTTATAATGTATAGGACAAGTCAAATGAAAAATAGAAAAATCAATTTTTGGGGACTTATTCTACGATGACATTAATCGAAAATCCTGTAGTAATTTTTCGCATTAAACCACCCAAACATAAAATTTTCAAATGCCACCATTTTTTTGGTTCTCTCTATAGAAGGAAATTCTTTGTCATCATCTTCATTCACAATCTTTCTGATTGAGGAAATATTCAGCTGAAATATAAGTCTTTCAGATTCAGATGAAACATTATACTTATAAATTCTCTTACATTGAATATGTTCGCTACCGTCTGACGTATTGTGGATTTTAGAATATCAGGGTTTAACTATTTGAATGAGCGGACCTGAATTCTAAATAGCACTTCCTGAAACCCTGTCTCTTTTTTCAATCACTTTCGGCATTTTCGTAATAAAAATTGATATCAGTTGTGGCAACGGCGTTATGACATTAACGACATTTCATGAGTGCCAACCTTATTCCGTTCTAGTTACAAAAACTTGAGAAAATTATTTCATGGCCAACCGACTGCTAAAATAAATGTGAATGGAGTATAGTTATAACCCTTGTGTTTGAAGTTGCTACCTTGATTTCTGTTAATATGACAGCTTGAGAAAACTAATAAAATTGGGAATTTTGACAAGCTGTCATGTTAACAAAGATAACACTAGAAACTTCAAACTCTAGGGCTATAATCTGGAGCGAGAGAACTCGCTCGCACTCGACCCCCTTTCCTTCCCTCTTAGCCTTAACCTTTACCCATCCAATTTCTGGCAATCGTTAGTACGATTCCCTGCTATTGTGAAAACACGGGGGTAACAAAACGCACTCCAAACTTGCTAGTGTCTACCTCTACTGTTAGTACGAATCTCTGCAGGTGTGGATACCCGGGGGGAGCAGAATCGCCATATTTCTGTGCCGTCTTGACCTTAACCCTGCTGAGTTTCGACATCATTCCCGTCAAGTGCGAGTCTTGACACTGGCTGGCGAATGAATCCTCTAATTTTTTTGTATGTTACCATACCATCCAAAATTTTTCAATTCCAAGCATCTGTGATAAATTTCTTAGTGCTTATAGATTAACACAAATTTCTTTCATTTCCTAATACTCAAAACTCTTTGAACAAACTAACTATATTGGGGAAACACTATATAAGATAAACCATAACAATGCCTGCCACTACATTCAATTGCTCTATGGAAACAGCGTAGGCTTTTGAGGTGAGCAGTTTATTTACCCTATTTCTTATACTAGTTGTTTCAAAACTCCTTTAAGAGATAAATTCAGGAATTGAACATTTTTTACATTCTTCAATTAAACCTTCTAAAACTTATAGGTACATACCATCAAAAGAATATATATATATATATTTCAACGCAATCCAACGAAAGCAGTGATTCGGGAAGAGTTGATACCTCCGTATCCCTCAATCCCAGACGGCGCTAGTATCCCAAAAAAGAAATTAGGTACCGTTTTTCCTTTTTCGAGAACGCCCTGGTTAAAAAAGCAACATCAATCGACATCGGCGGTAAAAGGCTAAAGATCGGCATCGAGCGAATTCCCGGGGCTTAACAGGGCAATTCCGATAATCTCATTATCGTGTGAATTAGAACATCTAAATCGCGCTGTTAGCGGAGCGAGGCCGATGCTGAATTTATAACCTCCAAGTTTACATTCAAGAGGATGTCCGATAAAATTCGAACAACTATTAATTGTGCTGAAAGGAATGTTTTCGAGAGTGCAGGAAGAAGAAATATGGATGTGCATCTTTTAATTACATTCACTTATCCCAGATATCTCAGATATCAAAAGGATTGAGAAGTTTTGGAGCCCCTTCTGTTTCTCCTCTTATCCTTGGGGTTTGTTGGGTTCCTGATCTCCACGTACTTCTTGTCGAAGTGGAGGCTGCTCTCTTCCATGTTCTGCTGCATTTCCCAGGAACTTGTAGTACTGTTCTCTTCTTCCCTAGCTTTCTGCATGACTGACTCTATAGATAGCTTCACCCAATTCAAGTTTCTTCTAATTCTTTGGTTAGGCCTGTTGATGATGGTCTTGTTCTTCCATTGTTTCCTGGTTTGATCCTCGAGGTCCCTGCATTTCGAAATCTTCTCGATGTGCCTATTTAGTAGGTTGTTGTTATTTGGAGTCGTCACGCCGATGAATAGTGCTCTAATCTCAAGGAAGTTATGTCCTCACTCCTTGAAGTTTCCCGAACAAAGAATTCTTTCCGTTGGCTTGCAATGGCTAGGCATGCTGTAACACTGTAACCACCAGGTAAACATTCATTTCCTTTTCCTTTCCACAGAATCTACTGTAGTCACTTTCTGATGAACCCTTTTCCATAAGATGTTTGCTTACTGTTACAGAGTTGTTGCAGTTTTGAGCAGTTTTTTGGAATGATCCATCCCTGGAATACATATACAGGGTGGGCTTTTTAAAACGAAACAGACGAGATAACGGGTGGAATAAATTTATTTCGAAAAAATGCTTGGACACGTCGATTTTTGTTTCGAGGGGGACAACATTTAAAGTCAAATTCACAACTATATCGCTTCAACCCTTAGTATTAGAACAACAACCCCTAAATTTTTAATAAGGAAGATGGGGTAAATTTCACCTCGTTTAGAAGATCTTCTCATCCTGAGTTCAGCATATTGGTTTTTTCTTCATTTGATTCATTGATTTTTGAAATATTGACATTTGAATTTGTAACAACTATGGTATTATCGTCAAGCAAGCTGTCTGAATCAAGCGAATTTTTTCATTTATTTTGTAGATTTGATGGAACTCCATAATTGCCATACACCAGACATCAAAATAATGGTCATTTCTCTCATCAACAATGAAAAAAACAGAAATTATTTCAATTCTTTCTGCCAAAGAATAAACCATTTTCACCTTAATTGTTGAAGAAAATAAGAACCCATAATAATTATTTCGTTGTCTAATCTTGACAATTAACGGTTACCATCGTAACCACAGAATGAATTAGTCAAATAATTGATGATTTCACATAGCATGGTTAGCGGAATAACTGGTACTGTACGAAATTCAAAATTGAATATCTCGAAAACGAATGAATTGAATGAGGAAAAAATTAATACGCTGAATTCAGCATAAAAAAGCCTTTCAAATGAGGTATCACTCACCCTATCTTTCCTATTCAAAATTTAGGGGTTGGTGTTCTTACATTAAGGGTTGAAGCGATATAGTTGTGAATTTGACCTTAAAAGTGGTCCCCCTCAAAACAAAAATCGACGTGTCCGAGCATTTTCTCGAAATAAATTTATTCCGCCCGTTATCTCGTCTTTTTCGTTTTGAAAAGCCTACCCTGTATAACCAGAGATTTTCTCTCCCAGTTTCGTTCATTTCCCCAAATTTCTTATAGATGCATCTTCCTGTAGCACAAAAAAGTTTTTTTGACAGTAAGTTGCTTTCGTGATCTCTTTCTGGCAAGAGTAAAGTCTCCTCATTTCCTTTAATTACTGAGTGACTGTTATTTTTACCTTTTTCCATATCGACTTTGAATCGATGACATATAAGAACCTGGTGCTCTGATAGCAGCGTTACTCTGGATCACTGTGTCGTATTTCCGATAGTTCGTTTTCAGGTTTATATCTACCAATCTCACGATGCTTAGCAGTAATTATGCATGAGACACTCGAGAGGAAATCTCCTTTGAGCCCTTGATTGAAAAATGGCAGCCTGTTTACTCTTACCTCGAATTTCTGGAGATTTTACGAAGATGTATTGATATCTAGTTAGCTTATCTCAATCTCAAATTTCTATCTTGGGCTCCCCAACTGCTTATCATATTCAGAGATGACACTCTGAGGTACACCAAGAGTAAAAGGGTATAAAATTATTAAATCTCGAATATTTAACTATGCAATCTTCGGATACATTGCGTCCAAAATATTCATACAAACTCACAAATCAATTTCTCTTGTTCTTTTTCTCATTTTCTTTCCCGCTAAAGTCGCCATTATAAAGCGCAAATCCGCCCCCTTTGAATTCAAATGAATTTTTCATATTCCTCGGTAACTCGATTCTTATTTCCGTTCAAGAGACTTTCGCAATTTCCCCCCATAGCTTTGCCGCAACCCAAAGAGAGAAACTAATAAAAATAGAATCGCCGTGAAAATTTGTCCCAAATAAAACTCACAAAAGTCCCAAATCGACTGGGAATTTTTTCCCAATACCAAGAACTCCTTTATATCGAATTCCCATTTGGTCGTATCATTTTCTCGTTCAACTTCGTACAGCAATCCCGATCCCTGTGGGGTTTCATTTTCGATTCTCGGGCACATTCATTGGCGCTGTTTAAACTTTCCGAAATGTCTGCTCCTTTTACACCCGTTGTCGTATGATGGACTTGCAGGCTATCAGTTTGTTTTCTCCGGAGAGGGTACGGGAGGGAAGGTAACATTTCAAAGGAAAAAGTATTCCACCCTTCATATAAGTGTTTAACGATGTAATGTATCTCTAGTTTTCTGAGAAAAATTGGAGTTCATTTTAGTGCATTCCTTTCATTTCACATTTCCTTCTTTGAAAATATTTAATTCTCAAATATTCAGTACATTCATTCCGATAGGCAGAGTGAATGTAAAAAACCGTTTATCTATGTTTAACGTTGTTTTTCTTGCATGCCGTTGAAGATTTCGACGTTTTTCTGATGTTGATATGCGATACACCGGAGCTGACGACGTTTTCCACTCTTGTCGCATTCTGGAATTTTCAGATTTTTAACGTGTAGGGGGATTTGCCTATAAAAGCAGATTTTCCCCCGCGACGGTAACTGTTTGATTTCTGCTCTTTTACTTCAGTCTTTTTTACTTTGACTCTTTAGTCGCTTTTACGCTCCGTACTATATTTTCTCTGCGATTCGACTTTAATTGTGTGCACGACAAGCCGTTCAACGATTTTAGAAATAATTTTGTGTTGCGAAGTTAGTGTTCTTAGGAATTAATTTTTGGATTTCGTTTGTTTTCCGCGAGTGCCTGAAATAAAGGAGGTAGGTCCCCTTCTTTACCATTCAGTTTCTTAATTAGACCTACACCGGTTACTTCTTTGACACTGCTGTACTGTATCTCTTTCTGTTATATTTTATCGTACTTTACCCTGTTTCGCGAGTCTGACTTTTCCCTTGGCTATCAGTCATGGAGCGTAAGCCCTTGGGGTACTGAAGGGAAAGTCCCGTTAACCCCCCTGTTCGCGTTCCGCGTCATAAATGTTGAATCTGAAATCTCTTCTTTTCTATCAGTCATGGTGCGTAAGCCCTTGGGGTAGAGAATAAGAGATACCGCTCGTAGTCAGTGAAATCCCGTAGTTGCGCTCAAGATAGACCTTTTCTTCGCTATCAGTCATGGAGCGTAGCCCTTGGGGTATCGAGTAAAAGTCTCGAATAGATCCGCCCTGGTTGTGTTTCTTTCATTTCTGGAGAAATACAATTACATCCCGATACCGTATAGCAAGTCATTTCACTTCGTCATGCTTATTATCCATTTCGTCAGTTCTGGTTGGCGCATTTTATTGAACATCCTTTGATTTTTCACTGTACCCGGCATAAACTTTATAAAGTGCTCGTGATCGGATCGAATTTCCCGAATGTATGTTTACTCGATTCGCTCATATTTCATACCTACACATATTTCCGTTGTTTATATAATCAGTTTCCGAAGGTGTGAATAAACTGGTACATAATTTGATTTTGACTACTTCGTTATCGCTACCACCCTAGATAACAGCGAACTCTGTCTCCGACTAGCAGCTACTCTGGTAGGTTTGCTATTCTTCCTAGTGAAAAGAAGAGCTGGCGCTCGAGATAAGTTTTCTCCGAGGTACCCACGTTACAACGAATTAAAACATTTTAGTACCTACTTCTTCGACCAAAATGCCCACTTCACTCTTCACTCTCCGAGATTTAAAATGGACTGAATTCACGATTAATTAACGATCCAATATGCCTGGTACTCTGGTGAAGACAAAATTGTAGATGATTGTTAACAATAGCATTAGAGTAAAATTACAAGAAAGAAGCTACATGTTCGAGTATAATTTTTATTCAACGTTATGAAATGATCCTTTCTATGATTTCCTTGAAATGCAACTCTCTGCATTTCAATACAAGGTGAGTCTTTAGCTCTTGCAAATATTTCAACAGTAGATTCTTAAGGTCAAAAGAAACACTTTTTTCCTTTACCATTTTTTCCGAATCGTCTCGGTTTAAAATATGCAAGCTTGTGAAAAACCACAAAAAAAGTTATTTTTAGTTCTATCGAAATATAGTTTTTCCTTTATTTGACGAATATTTTTCGAACACAAGATATTACCCACGTCTTCCAGTTTTCTCATTAAGACCATTTCGTATAATAAAAATACCAAAAATTCAAAAAACCCAACTCTTGACGCTATCTAATGAATATTTGAACTAGGGCTAACCTGAACACAAAAATACACAATCGTATCAATTCGGCATCACGGGCATTCTGGAAGCTAAAGGTCAGAGTGTTTCAAAATCACGACCTCAATCTGAAGACCAAGACAGCTGTTTATAAAGCAGTCGTCCTCTCAACGCTTCTTTACGGAAGCGAAAGCTGGACACCCTACAGGAGACATATTAAACATCTTGAACAAACGCAACAACGTCATCTAAGACAAATAATGCACATCAGATGGTTCCACAAAGTTTCAAATGCAGAAGTCTTGCAGCGCGCGAGTTGTATAACAATTGAGACTCAAATAACGAGGACCCGACTCAGATGGAGCGGCCACATTCTGAGGATGAGACCCCAAAATAGCTCTGTATGGCGAATTCACAGAGGGAGCTCGGAAACCAGGAGGCCAGTACAAGCGGTTTAAGGATACACTACATCAATCCCTAAAATCAGTTAATGCCAATCATAACTGGGAACAACTAGCATTAGACAGGTCACAGTGGAGGTCTTTGGTCCACAGTTATAATGGAGACTCGAGAAGAATACAGCGGCGGCCAGATCTGGTTGGTGACTATCCATGCCCGGAGTGTGGAAAGATCTGTAGGTCACGCTTGGGTCTCTTCATTCCCCACAGGAGGGGACACAGTCGCAAGTAGCCCTAAGAAATTATAAGTTTGATCGCACCGACAGTTTTGTTTTTGGACTCTTTTTGTAGATTTATTCTCGGTAACGAGATACAGCAATGAATGAATGAATGAATTTGAACTTTTTGTGAAATGAAAGTATTCTGTATATTTTCTCGAATAATGTTCAAAAATAAAAAAATATCTGTGAAATTTGAAAAAATGGGTACTTTGGCTGAATACTCAACTTTTTTTTACGGGTATCATTGAAACACTTGACGAAGATGAAAACATAGTTCATTTTGCTGAGATATGTTTTGGTTACAAATGGTAACTTGCCAAATTGATACTGAATCTCTATCTGGTGATTCTGGCTTGTTATACCTGCCGAATGGGTTTATAGACCTGCGCTCTGGCGCCTTGTCTACAAGGTTTCAAATTCCTTATTTCTACCCGAAAGGTAAAGTAATTTTCCGATGCTTTCGGATCATATCTCAAAAACAAGAGAATATATTACCTATAGTATCATAATATGGAAATGTTGGTTGTAACACAAAACAGAATCTTTTGGAAAGATGCAGTTGCAATATTCGAAAAATACACATTTAACTTTGCTGGAAAAACATAAGAGAAAAAACTAAAATCGTTCAGACCCGTTTGCACAAAACATACTTATTGTTAAGTGTCCCTTGAAATGAACTCTTAACTTAAATTACGTTGCACCAACTGTTAAGTGACATTTAAAGGGCTAAAGCTAACCTTAAATTTAAGCGCTCCTCTAATGACAACTTAAATATTTGAGGGCGGGATTCTAACCTAGAATAATTTGTTGAACTGGCTGCAGAACCATTTTTGATGGATTTTCAAAATTGAATGAATTCATTACTGAATGCCAAGCCTTTTCTTTTGCCTTTATTGTTATGCCAACAGTCTCTCAATTTTCAATTTGGTGTCACAAATCATACTATAGTTAGGAACAAACTCTTTTCTTCTGTTGAGAAGTTGAGTGCCCTTCGTAAATTACCACCACTTGCTTGGCAATCATTCATCGTATTCGAGGACAATAAGAACATTTTCTTCACGTTCCTCTTCAACATTAATAAAATAAAATCACAAAAGACCTTACAAAGAAAGTGTTGTATTTATATAAACTTATTAGGTACCCTTTATTTGACAATCCTTATCATTACCAATAATAATACTAATTCAACAACAAAAAGTTGTTACTCTTCGATAATAATATAATAATTTACTCGAAACTGACTGACAGGACAATAAAGTTAGGTTAGTGAAATGACAACGATCATCGATCATCGGCAACCGGCCAACCAATGACATAGCTTTATTGAACTAGTATGAAGTTGCACCAAAATAAAAAACAGAAATATCACTAGATATAAAAACTTAGGGGCCCCTTACTTAAGATTCTGTTTAGCCACAGTTGTGCAACTGGGAATAAAATTAAGCGTCCATTAACTTTAAACGACACTCAGTTAAGTACTCGTTTTAAGGGGTATTGGTGCAAACGGGCCTCAGAGTAATAGTAGTACTTTCACTAGTGCTGCTATGAATATTTCACTTGATTTACTGATTCCTGCTCGACTTTTTTCACTATTTATTACTCGCCTTCTAATACTCCCACCCTCCCTAGGGTTTAAAAAAGAAGTGCGTATTTTGCACGAGTAATTTCTGTGCGATTTACCGCCAGTTTTCTTACTTCTCATAGCTCATCCACGATTAGAAGTAAAAGGGCCTCCCTTACTTCATGATGGACTTTGAAAATACAAGTTTGTTTCCTTCGAGTAATGCAAACTTCTAACCTATCCCGCCGGAAATTCGTAGCGGAGGAATAGGGATAACTGCCAGCTGGGTTTAAGCCGTAACGGAAGATTTTCTGAGCTGACGGGCGCTTGTTTCAAAAATTAAACAAGTTTATCCAATTATCTCGTTCATCTGGCGTGAAATCCTGTCTGCTTTATGCGGGGATATTCTGAAAATTTTATTATAATCCTGGTCGAGTGGAGCCATCGTTCTGAGCTGGATGGTCCTCTTAGTCGGCAATCAGGTCTCTATCAAACATTTCCATCAGGAGTGAATGGCTTAATTCGAATGGAAGTAACGATTCATGGATTATTGGGCGACTGCAGTTAGAGCCACTTTTGGTGGCATTTGTTTGTGGATTTTCTCAATGGATAATTATTTCTCGAAATGATCTCTGTCCAAGTGAGAACAGCATCTTCAGTATCATGGATTCAACAGATAGATTTTTCGTTCCAGTAAATTATCAAGGTGAAAATACTTGTTGGGTTTGGGAACGTTATTGAAAGAAACCACTTTGTGTGATGGCCAACGTTTCCCTAAATTTATAATTGCATCATCAGGGCTCTAGAAATACAACCAAAAGTCAGAAAACTACATCGCAACCGAACAATTTGATACAACCTTCAACCAACAGAAAACCAAGAGGAGTACAATCATTTAAATCAGAAATATAAACACGGACACATATATAAAAAGGATTCGTTTCCTGAATGATATAAATATAAAAAACATGAATATAAACAGAAAAATATAAAAAATGTAAAAAAACAATAGAAAATAATGTTTTAAATGATTGTACTCCTCTTGGTTTTCTGTTGGTTGAAGGTTGTATCAAATTGTTCGGTTGCGATGTAGTTTTCTAACTTTTGGTTGTATTTCTAGAGACCTGATGATGCAATTATAAATTTTGCGAAACGTTGGCCATCACACAAAGTGGTTTCTTTTAATAACGTTCCCAAACCCAACAAGTATTTTCACCTTGAGTATCATGGATGACATGATCATGGTGGCTTTTGAGTTCATGAATGTATCATGCTTAAGCCAAGAAGTGTAAACTGTCGAGTGTCACTGTCAACCTTTTGGTTCCTTGGGAGAATCATGTGACTAATATTACAAAATTTGCTACAAATTAGCTAGGATGTCAGTTCAAAGCTAGGAAATATTTTTTGCCAGATCAGACTTTTCTTCTTCTCAGAGCTCAGTCCAGACTAGGATTTGAATGTGTAAAGCTTAGCGCCCAAACTGTTAAAAACACTCAAAACTTCTGCCTACCAGAAGAATTGTGAAACGCGGAGTACGAGGATATATTGAAAAGTTTTGGCCTACTATAAAACCAAACAAATTTGAATGTCAAACAAAATATTTTATTACTCAACATATTCTCGTCTTCATTGGATAACACCTTTGGATAGCTTTCCGCGTCTTTTCTCCTTAATTTTTTTCCGTAGAGTGGTCAGTAATGTCAAATAGTAATCTCCGGTTATTTTTCTACGCTTATCCAAAAAATCAATTATGATTACTTCGTGGCAATCCTGAAAAACTGCAAGCAAGAACTTTTATAGCAGATTTTTGGACACGAAAATTCTTAGGTCTTGGAGAGCCAGAGTGTCGCCATTCCATCGATTGTTGCTTTTTTTCTGGATCGTAGAAATGTATCCAAGTCTCATCCATAGTAACAATTCGGTTTAAGAAGTCTACATCGTTTTCAAATCGAGCACAGATCGAACTCGATGCTTCTACACTTGCACGCTTTTGGTCAACATTCAAACATTTGGGGATCCATTTTGTAGCAATTTTTCTCATGTCCAAATTGATGTGAACCATATGATGAAGGCGTTCGTATGAAATATTCAATGCTTCAGATATTCGTTTTAGTCCAATTCGACGGTCTGATAAAATGATGTCAAGAACTGCATCGATATTTTTGGGGACTGACACAGAAACTGGCCTTCCTGATCGGTCATAATCTTCAATGAAAAATTCACCTCGTTTGAAGCTTGCAGTCCAATTTTTCACGGTCGCATACGAAGGACATTGATCACCAAGGGCATTAAGCATATCTTCGTAAATCTGCTTACCTCTTAACCCTTTTAAATACAGGTACTTGATGATGGCTCGATACTCCAATTTTTCGATTTTCACAATTTCGGTGGACATCTTCTTTCTTTTGATTTATTGCGCAACTCTGGTTTACTTTTTAAACCTCAAACTTCACACTGACACTTCTAATGAGTTATTGTTCGTTGCTAGGGTAACCCAATATTTTTTTTATGCATGGAACTGGTCTAATCTAACTAGATATTAATACATCCTCGTAATCAGGCCAGATCTGTTCAACATTAGGAATTTATTTGCAAGTAATAGAATTGGATCTACCTTTAATATCAATTTTCTATGTCTAGAACACCTCACTGTGATATGAATTTCGCAGACCATGCAATTTACTTCAAATCTTTACTTTGACGCTTTTACAACTCACACATATTTTGGAGGTTCTGAGCAATTCTCTGCTGTCAGTTTTCGGTGATTAATTCAAGTGTTGCGAATTTGGAAGGTTGAAGGATTATTTGTTGATGCTTCGATCAAGCCGTAAATCCGAATTTCCAGTCGTTTTAATTAAGGAATCTCATCCGAACCCAGAAAATACTCCGATTCCCCGTCTGTTTCAAAGGGGACGTGTTAATTAGATTCATTCAGGTTTTACTTTGATTCCTGCGTATCCTAGATACAAAAGCTTTGACGGAATAAATACTTGGAGTAAATCTGCGTCGATTTACAAAGATACTGCTATAAGGATTTAATAACGGTCGTGAAGTGAGCTTAATTGAAAGCCTGAGTGCCATTTAATTACTTTTATTATCAAAACAGCTGTCGCGTATACTTTCTAATATATATTTTACCAGGAGGAGGACTTGGGACTTCTTGAGGATTATCCAAGCACAAACGAGTTTCTATGCGGATGACTCCGAAGTTTCTCCGACTACTGGGCGAGAACATTATAACTTCATCAAACTACAACAACACGGGATATATTCGGTTCACTTTGCCAGTGCTGATTTTGACAAAGGCTGCTCTGAATATCTATCTTGGGGTTGATTATGCTGCGTTAGACGTCCAATCAATAAATAATTTCGGAAACTCTATTTCTTACTTTGTTCTACTGAAAACGATGTACAGGCTGTCCCAATTGAAACCTTATACAGGGGAATTAAAATTTAAAAAGTCTAGGTCATAACATTAGAGAGTGATCTTTCTAGTTAAAATAAAGAGATTTTTCAGTAAAATTTGTTTCCATCTCGAATCTCTTCGAAGATACAGACTGTTCACTCTAAATTTCATTTACACTCAATTTATTTTCATGAATTTTATTGGTATAATAAGCCTTCGAATTTTGGAAGATATTTTACCCAGAGGAAACATTTCATAAGTTCATGAGTCCGTTGGGGAATAATTCTCAGATGTTTTATGAGAATTATTTTCTCAGAAAATGCTGAATCAAGCCTGTAGCCAGATGGACTGGACTTATTCGAAATAAGTATCACTTTTATATCCAACAATGAAAATTTTGGTTTGCGCTGGCTGCCAAACTGATTGCCTTGACTGTATTCAATCTCTGGCTTCAGGCCTGTGACGAATTCATCAGCCAAGTAAATGATATTTATTCAGGCAAACTCACTGGGGTAACAGAATAAGATGAACTTAATGAAATGCAAAATCGAAATGAGATATTTCTGCGAAATAATCTCACCCATACCCACCACATTTTTTCTAACCGATTGAGTTCATAATATAGAGTGGTGTGATATCTAGACTGAATAGAAAAGAAGTACAAATTACAAAAGATTCTCCAACAAATTCTCCTTCTAGTGGTAGTTGTAAAGTACCTGCACATTGATCCAGTGGCGGATTTACTTTGAGGCTGAATTTCTGGGGGGGGGGAGAATAATTGAATGAACAATTCAAATTTTAAATTAAAACTTCAAGTGAAATACTGTAGGTATCTCGATTACGAAGCATTTGCAGTCCCACATTTATAATGTAACCATAGTAACCTTGGGATAATCTTTGATCATATTGAATAGGCTGATTCATCTTTAATATTCGATTAGAAAAAAACAACAAAACTGGCAATATCTCTAAATCCAAGACACTTTTACTAGAATCAAATTTTGATATTCTAGTCTGAAATGAATTGAGCCATGTGCAGGAATGACGTCGGTTTCTGGGACACCCTGTATGCAGAAGTCAAAGACTCACCCTGTAATTTTACTTTTCATGCGAATCGCCGTCCAAGTTAGCCGAAGCCCATACCATTTACAGTTTTTTTTCGAGCAGTACTTACCAGTTTTAACTGATGATAATACTGCAGCACTTGTTGAGAGTGTTTGCTGCTCAAAACTAGTGAGAATCCGTTTTCTGCTTGGATTTGGAAAAATACACACACAACAATATCAGATTTATTTCAGTTACCTATTAAAGCACTTTGGCATTAATGAAATATGATTATGCTACGTATTTAGTTTTGAAATCTCTGACATTATAACTCCAGAAACATGATTTGTTATAAATACTTTAACACAGAATCAGGGACAAAAATAACATATGACATCTGATGAAATAGATCTCTAATTATATAAAACAAGATTATTTGAAGAAAATCATTGATACTCACAAAGAAAGATATTGTCAAAGCATAAAGAAATGTCCCTGATAGTTTGAAGCATGACAGGTAAATAAGTGAAAAAATGAAAGTAAACGAAACTACCACCAAGGAAATAAGGTATACTAAACCAACGTCTATAGGAACACAAGGAGAATAGATATTAATAGTGCATTGAAAGGAAACAGTAAATGAAAAAATCTCTTTGGATAATGAAGAAGATTTTGCGAAAATATCAGTCATATCTGTTATTTTTCACTGATTTCTCACGACCACTTACCTTTCTAGCTATATGTTCTAGTCACTCATGGAACATATTTTATAGGAATTTTTAAAAATAAGTAGTAGTTGTGCATATGGTCTTATAGGCATGACGTCAACGATGGTTTTCAACTGACTCTGTGGACGAAAGTATCAACCTACTTCTTTGTTTTGTATGTTGTTTTTAAGCAACGAAGTAAAATTTGAACCATTTATTGAAGGGAGGCATGATGTAGAAGGGTCATATTCTACCACAAACATGATTAATGTTTAGAATTTTAAGCGAAACCAGAGAGTATAAATTTTGTACCCGGTCTCCTTTACACAGTTTTCCAATTGGGGAAAAACTTTTTGTTTATCTCGATAAATGAAACGGATTTTATTTTTTATCACTATGTTGATGGATACATCACAACTGGATTCAGTACCGGCTTAGGTGCCTCTTGTTTCTCACTCATCGTGAAGCTAGCTATGAACACGTTGATCAAGGTGACCAGAAAAACGCCGATCACCGAAAAGTTGTTGATTTTCGAGACGTTCTTGTGCTTCGGGTCGCCTCGCAACTGATACCGCCCTTTGAATAGAAGAGAAACCCCTACAGCCACCTGTAATAGCAGTGATATTGATATCAGAACTAAATTCAAATAATAGGTCTTTGTTTCACTGGCGTACTCCATCAAATATCGAAGCTGGTTTGCGTTTGAGGTTATCAAAGCTATATCCATCATTCCTGAAAAAAATTGGAATATGAATTTAGGTTATAGAGTTCGAAATAAGAAGTATCAACCGAACACCCCATATATGCTCTGCATAATTGTTCATTTCTCCTACGAGTATATTATGATTTTATTTCCATTTTCAATTCAACTACGATTCAGAGCAAATAAATATAGGCTCTAAATGATTGCAGACAATGATGACATCGCAGTAGACTTTGAATTAAGTACTCCCTACTAAAGGATATGAACTACATAATAATATATGTCATAGAATTACAAATTTGGCGAGCGAATAGTCTATTCCTGGATGATGGATCATCAATTTTTCCGCGATTCAAAAAATTTACTCTTACTTTTTTTGCACACAAAGGTTCGTTTAGATCATTAATTTGTGTATTCTACTCAAGATATGCAGCAAAAATAAACCCCAGAAACAAACCTTGAGCAACTGTTTTTTTGGCAGCATAAGAGTTGCTTGTTCTAGTGGCCACAATGTCGGCTTCATCTTCAGCAACTACCATTGTCTCTTCTGGAGAGAGCTCCTCTGAAAATAGATTGAATGTAATTTTAATTTTTTTTATTATAGGAATATGTATTTCTCAATCCTTATGCTTTAGCATACTGTAGAATCAAACAAAATTTCAATGTCAAAATATTATTATTTCTCAACATATTCTCCTCTTAATTGAATGCATTTATTACTTTGCAAACCAGACCTACACAGCTTTTATTACCTCCTCGTTGGAAGAAAATTTACGACCTTTTAAACTTTTTTTCAGTTGAGCTTTGAGTTGATAGTCGGATGGAGCAAAATCTGTCGAATAAGGAGGGCATTCTAGTAATTCAAACCCTAAATCACGAATTTTTTGCATGGCAACATGAGATTTGTGTCCAGGGGCGTTGTCTTGCGCAAACAAAACACCTTTGGATAGTTTTCCGCTTCTTTTCTCTTTAATTTTTTTCCATAAAGTGGTCAGTAATATCGAATAGCAATCTCCGGTTATTGCTCTACCCTTATCCAAAAAATCAATCATGATTATTCCACGGCAATCCCAAAAAACTGAAGCAAGAACTTTTACAGCAGATTTTTGGACACGAAACTTCTTAGGTCTTGGAGAACCAGAGTGTTGCCATTCCATCGATTGTGGCTTTGTTTCTGGATCGCAGAAATGAACCCAAGTATCATCCATAGCAACAATTCGGTTTAAGAAGTCTACATCGTTTTCAAATCGACCACAGATCGAACGCGATGCTTCTACCCTTGCACGCTTTTGGTCAAAATTCAAACATTTGGGGATCCATTTTGCAGCAATTTTTCTCATGTCCGAATTGAAGTGAACTATATGATGAACGCGTTCGTATGAAATATTCAGTGCTTCAGATATCCGTTTTAGGCCAATTTGACGGTCTGATGAAATCATGTCATGAACTGCATCGATGTTTTCGAGGACTGACACAGAAACTGGCCTTTCCGATCGGTCATTATCTTCAATGGAAAATTTACCTCTTTTGAAGCTTGTAGTGCAATTTTTCACGGTCGCATACGAAGGATATTGATCACCAAGGGTATTAAGCATATCTTCGTAAATCAGTTCACCTCTTAACCCTTTTAAATACAGGTACTTGATGATGGCTCGATACTCCAATTTTTCGATTTTCACAATTTCGGTGGACATCTTCTTTCAATTTATTGCGTAACTCTGGTTTACTTTTTTGGCCTCAAACTTCACAATGACACTTCTAATAAGTTATTGTTCGTTACTATGGTAATGCAATATTTTTTTATGCATGGAGCTGGTCTAGGCTAACAAGTTATCAATACATCCTCGTATTGTTTTAAAGTACCAATATAAAAAGTATATTATTCTTCAGAGTTCCAAGTAGACGGAAATTACGCAATGTGTTCTGGTTCCCGGCGATCACGGACATAGCGATATTAAATTCCGGTTTTTTCATTTAGACCCCTCATTGCTTTTATCTCACGAGATATCACCTTCGGAACGAGAACAAATTGCTCGTTTTTCCTGCTTCCAAAAGAGAGGGTATCAGTAAGAGGCGTAGAAAACTTTGGAACCACTCCTGTGTGTATAGATTTCATCAATATTCCAAAGCTCCACACGGTCCATTCTCTACTCTCCCAAACAAGGGATTCTCTCTTTACGTGTTGCCAGCTGAAATGTTTGTTTAATTAATCATTCGGGAGCTATTAGAATTCCGTTTGCGTTGAACGCATACAAGTCACGGGTTAAGTTCAACCTAATATGTACTATATATTCGCCGAACCGTAGAATATAGATTCCTCCTTCAGGGAATGTTTTCCACAACGGCAAATCTGGAATTTGTTTTCCTGGGATTTATTTATATCGAACTCCTAAAGGGAGGTTTTCAAGGGGTTATCATCTGGGAGTGCTCGCATTTTAACTAGTTAGCAGTGAAATAATGGGGATCTTTTACAACATCCTGTGGGCTGAGTTTTAGTCAGTTTGAATGATGTCTTTAATTATTTCAATTTACTGTAGTGCCAGGATATGTAAATACAGGGTGTCTGTAAACGAATGCGAAGGACTTAGGGAGATGATTCCTCGATGAAAATAAGCAGGGGTAGTTCCTATAAATTTTTTTCGAAATTGACCTCCCTTCCAAGATACAGCCTTTGGAAGGCGATGACGATTTGACAGTTTTTAATTTTTTTTACGGGTTCTAAAAAACACTGAGTCATAAAACTATACATAATATGGAGCACTAACTAGGTAGATGTTACTCATACAATTTTTTTATATCTCATAACTTTATTATTAGGGGTTGAAAAATGAAAATGACAACCCCTTATGATTTTCCTTCAAAAATTGTTTTCGTAGGATAGATTTTCAAAAAATTGAATTCTCTTCTGGTTTCCCATTCAATTCTGGAGAAAAAAAGTCTTTTGGATATTTTCGATACATTCGTTACTTTGCTCAGAATAAATGAGAGCTTACAAGCAGTTCGAAAAAATTGTGTGAATAATATCTACTTCATGCTTCATATTATATATAGTTTTATGACTCATTGTTCTTTAGAACCCGTAAAAAAATTAAGAACTCTCAATTCGTCATCGCCTTCCAAAGGATTTTTTTTGGAAGGGAAGTCAATTTCGAAAAAAATTTATGACCTCCCTAAATCCTTCGCATTTGTTCACAGACACCCTGTATACAGGGATTAGGAGAAATTATCCAAACGGTGGATTATTTCAAATTATACGGGAGTTATCTGAAAATGATCTCATTTATAATATTTCATCAGTCTTCTCTTTTCTATTCTATCATAGAAGGTACCTTAAACAAAAGTCTAAGGAATGTACCTACAATCCTTCTATCTGTATATGAAAGAAAATTCAATGAATAAGAAATTGATTCAGACAAGATTTGTAGAGAATTTTATAATCTACCGATTTTGTAAAAAATCCTAAAACGATTTGAGATATGGAATAGAGATATTTCAAAAAACTCAAATTATCCTCCTTGTTCGTATAAAGTGGACAAGATAATAAAAATTTACGCAGTACTCGAGATCATAGAGGTCTAGGTGACTTATGATTGAAACCTGCAAAAAACTTGTAGGTATCTGTGAACCTGAATGAAAAATTTTAAATTACATTGTTCAATTTTCCAATTTTATTGAATCAAAAATTTATTTTGTAGAAAAATAATATGCGAATGACAGAATTCCAGGAATTTCTTAAATATTAACCACGTATAAAGCACTCTCTCGGTTGCTGCTAAAATGGAAGGAAACTGGGTGTCTTATCAACCAACCTTCCTCTTCAGGTTCTTCCTTGGCCCGCTTATTTTTTTTCCCCTTTTTCGGACCATCATTATCATTATCTTCGTCCTCATCATCGTTGTCCAAATCAATTTTCACATGTTTTGTCTCTTCGTTCACATCACACATAGTTATTTTCACCAGTTAGTCGGTTAGTAGGTACGTTCACTGTAACAAAATTTCGATTACCTGGTATGTTTGTGCCCACATGAAAACAATAAATAACCCGATAGTGTATAACCGCAGAGGATGTAATGTAGATGAGATAATGGAGAACGATCAGAAAGAGCGTAGGTGATCATATCGCCGATACCTTCCTCTGAAAGGTAAACCCTAATTAGATATCAGTGAGAAAATGGCTTTCCAAAACACTTATGCCTTCTACTTCAATCATTCATCCTTCTAATTATTATTACTGGAAAAATTAGTTTATTTTCCATTCTCCACCTATGTTTTCGCGATAAAATAGTGTAGATACCAATATTTTTATATCTGCGAAGTTCAATCCATCGATAATGTTGTGAGAATTGAGAACTGTCCGGATTGAGCTCTCAGTTTTATTCACATCACGGCACGTGTATGATATCTTGACATCATGAGTTCATCTTCGAGTAAGAATCAACTTAAATTTACTCGAAGCCCAACAAACATCAAGAAGAGTGAAGACCAATGGATTGTTAACTGGTTCACCTGTAAACTTTTTTCTTCGGTTTGATGGAATCAACCCGCTTAACCTAATACCTGGAAACTTCGCTTGTCAGGAAGAAGGAAGTACCTACTACAGAGCGTCCGTAGCCTGGTAGTCAGGCGTCAGCTCAGTACTTGCGATATACACTAATTTGTATACCTACACAGAACACAGAGCTTCTGAGGGAGAATCAGGATAATATTATTGATTTATTGAAAAGCACTGGATAAGGTGCTTATACGAGGATATATTGAAAAATGCTTAGCCTACTATAGAACCAAACAAAATTTCAATGTCAAAATATTTTATTACTCAACATATTCTCCTCTTAATTGGATACATTTATTACAGCGAACCTGCAACGTCTCTAGACCTTTCAAAAAAATGTTTCTTCTTGCAAACCAGACCTCCACAGCTTTAATACCTCCTCGTTGGAAGAAAATTTACGACCTTTTAAACTTTTTTTCAGTTGAGGAAAGAAATGATAGTCGGATGGAGCCAAATCTGGTGAATATAGGGGGTGTTCTAGTAATTCAAACCCTAAATCACGAATTCTTTGCATGGCAACATGAGATTTGTGTTTAGGGGCGTTGTCCTGCAAAAACAAAATACCTTTGGATAGCTTTTCTCGTCTTTTCTCTTTAATTTTTTCATGTAGGGTGGTCCGTAATGTCGAATAGTTATCTCCGGCTATTGTTCTACCCTTATCCAAAAACTCAATCATGATTGTTGCTTTGTTTCTGGATCGTAGAAATGTACCCAAGTCTCATCCATAGTAACAATTCCGTTTAAGAAGTCTACATCGTTTTCAAATCGAGCACAGATCGAACGCGATGCTTCTACCCTCGCACTCTTTTGGTCAACATTCAAACATTTGGGGATCCATTTTGCAGCAATTTTTCTCATGTCCAAATTGACGTGAACTATATGATGAACGCGTTCGAATGAAATATTCAGTGCTTTCTTCAGATATATGTTGTAGCCCACTTCGATGATCTGATGAAATCATGTCATGAACTGCATCGTTATTTTCGGGGACTAACACAGAAACTTCTAGGCTAACTAGATATCAAAACATCCTCGTATAGATGTCGCAGTGTTCTCAATGAGCTTTCTTCCAGTCTCGGATGATGACAAGTGCATTGGCGTCTTTATTTCCATTGATTCACTAGTGATCTAGCACTCAGGCTAAACATACCGTATTCGGTGTCACTATAGATAAGTAGAAATCAGAATCCCACGCCTCTCGAAGAGTTGGGCAGAACGGCCCACAAATCAATTCTTTGAATATCTGAGAAGAAATGGATGATGAGAGAATGCAAAATCAGAGGATTTGATCATCTGTCCCCAAGTATGTACATCTCTTCTGCAAACTTACCTTGCGATGAAACTATCGAAAGAAATCCACTGCAATTCTACCCAGCATTATCGAAACCTGATGAACCGAATGCTAGATAACCGAAAAAGTCCGAGAATTATCGGAAATACTATGGAAATTGATGGACCCTCCTTCAAAATCTAGTAGAGATGTTTCGTAAATCGTGGATGTATCAGAAAACACGGCAAAACCCCAATGAGAAAGATGGTGTAGAAAAACTTCATTCCTTTCATGTGGACACACAGAAACTAGGGGAAAAAAAGAAAGTCTATAAGCCCCTCCTTAGAGAATGATCCATGAAACGAGAGAAAGCCTTCTGGGAAAACTCCAAAGACTTTTTTCGGAAATTCAACAAATTCAACATTTTGAATCACAGAGAGCATGCTGCATCTTCTTATAGGCTTTCTCATAAGACATTGTTTCCTCAGAAAGCACTTCTATTGGTTGTAACTAGCAGAAAATCCCGAATGTATATTCTGTGGGCAATAATGAAAAACTTCTCAGTTCCTGCCAACTGCACGCCTTGCCATTGAGTGCCAACGCGAAGGATAATTGTTCCGGGAAATTATAAAGGATAAAAAGTGCCTTCTGTGAAGCTATCTCATCTAGTGTTCATTAGAACTCCACAACAGGATAATGAGCTGCTGACTAGTTGATTCCTCATTCAGCACAAGGAGAAAGAGGGCACAATAGGTTATGAAGTCGTGGTGTAATATTAACCCCAGACTAATTTCCATTTTTGATAATGGACAAATATTATAAGACTTCTTGAGAATGGAAAAATCTACTTTGGATAACGCTTTGCTGCCATATTGAACAGCAATATTCGTGAATCTCTTTTGTGGCATATGATATTTTGATTCATAAAACGATCGAGCATTGACAACAAAGCGAAAATGTACGGATATTTATTCGTCATAAAGAGCTGCATGGGTTTACGGAATTTCCCAGCTTGAATGCACGATATATCAGTAAGGAGAGTGGAGTGGAAGTCTCGAAGAAATGTATATTGCCTGCTGCTGACGCAATAAAGTGCGTAAAACCGAGAGGAATGACGATACTCAATAGAGAAGCGGTTCTGGAATCGATATGGCGCCACCGGGAAAGGTTTTCTACAGTAATCCGTAGAATTATGGCCGATTTATTATAATAACTTTCATTTTTCCTCACCAATCAGACGGGGAAACCACGATTGCTGAGTAGGACTATGTGCAATGGGGAAGAAAACTCGATTATTTTTATCTAACAACGGAGAAATGGGAATTATTCAAAATGATACGAAAGGCGATATTTGACCGGAGGAAATGTCCAAAGCGAAGGAATTAGTTGGTGCGGAAGAAATAATTTTGTTTATAGGGATATCCTTTGATACTTGAATTCCGATAGTCCTCCTTTTTTAATTTATCGTGATCGAAGGCTTTAGTTGGGGAGCCGACGATGCTAAATCGGGATTTACTCGAGCGTCGTGGAGACCTAGTGGATTTTGAAGATAAGATGGTAGAAAGAAAAAAAAGTTTCATGATGTATGCACTTTAATTGGACCCAAAGGAAGCTATTTTTCAAGATACTGACGATTCGGACGTGAAGCAAAGTCACAGCAGCGACTCTGAAAATGCAAAAAAATCGTTACTTGTACATTCTTGAGCGTGTCAGATTTTCATACAGATGGTTCATTCCGGTGTTTCAGACCTGTTGACTCATTAATCTGACACTAATCAGGGCGGGGGTTTGTTAATCTGAGAGTTTGAAGTTGATAACAAGGCATTTTCTTTAAATATCTCTCTTCCTGTACCTCTAATCGTTTCTGTTTTCATTCTGAAAGTTTTAGAGAATAAAATTCTATGCAATTTTTGTCTAAAGCAATTTCACATATTCTTAAGCGTTTTTTTTCGAGTTAGAGGGCGATAAGGGCGAGGAGCTTAGCCACACATGCAAAAGGCCAAGGTCAATGTATTCATCGCCATATATCTCAAAAATATTCAAACGTAGAGAAAATTTCTTCGAACAAAATTGGTGGAAAATGTTATGCTCTACAACTTTTATAATGAATGCGAAAAGAATTTGAAGCCCAGGAGAGGAGATAATTCAATAAGACTCATTTTTGTGTCCTTTATGGCTAATTTCCTTTCGTTTGCATAAAAAGTGTAGCACTTTTCTACACTCGATTTGATTTACACCAGTGTAGAGGAAGTGTAGTTCATCTACACATAGTCAAAAAGAGATTTAGATAAACTACACCTCCTCTATACTGGTGTAAATTCAATCAGCAAACAAATACTAAAATCGACTGTAGAAAAGTGCTACACCTTGTATGCAAACGAAAGGACCTATAGATTCGGCTTGCTGAAACTGTCAGATTATATTTTTTCTATTATTCTTGAATTATTAGCTTCAAAATAAGAAGAAAAGTTTTTTTTGGATGTATGGCGCCCTCCTACACATTTTAATCACGCTTAAATTGTCAGATTAAGAGGATACATATTTACTTTTCAACATAGTAGTTAACCACATATATCTCAATCTGACATGCTCGTGTGTGTACAATGACCTTTTTTTCACTATTTTGACAGGCTGTCCTAGATAATTCCTCCTATATATAATTTTTGGTAGAAGTACTCTATATGGTCCAAGGTATCTGCCCTTATATTAATCTGACACGCTCGTTAATATCCCGAATGTCCCTCTTCGGCTCCCAAACTATTTGACAGTGACTGTTATGTGAATTTTGAATTCGAGTTTTTGCAAAACTAATTACTTGAATGATTCCAAGATCATTATCAACTTAAGATTACCAAAATAGTAGATATGCAAGGGATTGGTGATTGTGGAGACCGGCGATTAGTCAGGAATAGTCATAAGCGATGACTCACTCCAAGTGTTGAACGAGATGTGAACAGTGAAGGGAAAAAGCAGTGTGATAACGACAGCGGGTGTAGAGACATTTAGTTCACCACTGAATTTATAAGTGTTAGTTAGATTGTTATTTTGGGATTATTATAAATAAATAAATAAATAAATTGGATCGCTGATAAGTGTATTGATGTGATCACCCTGAGTACCACAGTGATGATTCACCGAAAATTGTGTTTGTTGTCTCTCATATTCACATATGTATACAGAACCTCAAAAACGTTGAACCATATAATATACATTATATCATATCGTGATTCATCGCGATGGCCTATTAGACGATTTATGAGTTATTGGGATTCTTTTGGAAAAAATGGAGAGAATGGGAAGTACGGAGATTTAATGAAAAATCTTTGCCATTTTCAATTTTTCCATTATGTAGTACGACAACACTGTTTCATTGATTCATTAATTAAATTTGTTTCAATGGGTTTTCAATTACAAATGTTCAATATGTTCACCGTTTTCATCGAGGCATTTCAAAAGACGTTCTCTAACGGATTGTTTTTGCTCTACGAATATCGGCAGGATCCAAACTATCAAAAGCCACAACAATTTCAATTTTCAGATCTTGTTAATGCATAATATGATTATTTCAAATCGATTCCGTGTTCCGACCCCATAAATAAGAGTCTAGAGGACTGGGATCCGGTGATCGAGCAGGCCAGAGAAAAGGACCTCTATTTCCCACCGACGATCTTCGAATAAATCCATTCGCTTGGCATCTACGTCTATGCTGAAATGAGCTGGCGCTCCATCCATTTGCAACCAACGATTATTAATCCAATGGATTGGCAAATCATCCATTTTAATTAACGGAGGGAGCAGCATTGGCATGTCTCTGATAGAAGCTAGAAAATTAGGAATTTCCATGCAAAAATCTACAAGTTATTGACATTGGAATGAGGTTTTATTTGAGAAAATAAAGGGGTTTTTCAAATTGCACACAAATTTTCTGCGAATAATATGTAAGTGATACATTAAAACAGTGGATACCTAACCTAACCTAACCTAACCTAACTATTATCAATAAAAACACTGGGTATAACATTAAGAAATGAAAGTTGAATCTGAAATCTTGTGTGTGTTTCTTTTAAATATGTGGCGGCGTAGTTGTACCCATGGTAGAGGGATACTTCATCTCACCATGATGGTACCAAGGGTAGCCAAACGATGGCATCACTGCGCACGACGGTTGCGATCACAGGGTAGATTATACGTCTATTGCGGTGCAGCATACGCCAAACGATGGCGCCACCGGCGACGCAACACTCTATACCCTCGACGTAACCGGCGTTTATAGCAGGCACAAACTACGCTGCTTCGGCGATTGTCGTAGGTAGCTGCTAGGGTTCATTAACCTACCTGATGAGTCCGACCCTAGCAGTGGGACGAAACAATCACCCCAAGAGCACGCCATTCTTCAAATGGCGTGAACTCACCCCAGCACAGCGCCGCCAAAGTGGTGACCCCGACGTGATGTGGGAGGGCCGTCTTAACGACTTATCCCAGAAGGCCAGACCGGTTGAGACAATAGCTCGCTCACAATGCACGCTCCCATCTCTGGTATTTCTGACGCTACTCTAGACGCCCTTTCCCATCTTCGTAAACGGCGGTACCCTGCCTACCGTATCGCATCGCTTCCCCAGTCAGCGCCGCTGGTGGGGGAGTGTTGTGGCGGCGTAGTTGTACCCATGGTAGAGGGATACTTCATCTCACCATGATGGTACCAAGGGTAGCCAAACGATGGCATCACTGCGCACGACGGTTGCGATCACAGGGTAGATTATACGTCTATTGCGGTGCAGCATACGCCAAACGATGGCGCCACCGGCGACGCAACACTCTATACCCTCGACGTAACCGGCGTTTATAGCAGGCACAAACTACGCTGCTTCGGCGATTGTCGTAGGTAGCTGCTAGGGTTCATTAACCTACCTGATGAGTCCGACCCTAGCAGTGGGACGAAACAATCACCCCAAGAGCACGCCATTCTTCAAATGGCGTGAACTCACCCCAGCACAGCGCCGCCAAAAATATTCTAACGAAGGGTCTTCGTGAATGGCCCTGTATATGAATTTTCCGCTAGGTGCGGTTTATTGAATCTTCAAAACATGCGCTGTTACTAATTCCTTCACCTCTGACCCAACTGTTCTCGGAAGAATAAAAAATTGAGTGCACCAACCATGTAATACGACTGAGCGGTGAACCCCACAGATTACAGAGTAGAACCCCTTCTGATTCTGATGGATATGCACGAAAATGGCCATCGAAACCATGGCCCCAAGGATTGACGTGAATGTGTAGAGGGGTGTAGGTATCTCAACGCCTGTTAGAAGTCACAAGCAGACTTGGCTAATTCACTTTGATATAAGCACGTGCAGTACACGAAATATCAGTTACAAAGATCCTGCTTGTTATTTCGCTAGGGGAGGTCGTGTATTTTCCCTGCTGAATTAATACAATTTTTCGCTAACTTTATCTCATGCCGTTGAATAAATTCATCCGGCTAATACGGGTGGGATTTGGCCGTTTTGTAGAATGCAACCTTGCTGGCACATGCCGGGTCGATATAGGGTTTAGGGTTGCAAGGGATGGCTGAAATTTAGCGGGGCTTCTGAAGTTCTTTTTCGAAAATGTTGCCAGATGTCTATTGGTTATACTGGAAATCTGTCACGTTTTTCTGCTGGCCCAATTAGTTTTCAGAAATGAAGTATTTACCCGTTACATTAAGGATTCATAAAGAGATAGGGCGAATGTTTAATGTTTTCATTATTTTAGCATTCCAATTCAATACTCATTTGTGCGAGTAACAGTGTAATCCTGAGTTTTATCTCGATAAAGGATCATTGACATTTGTCAATGAATCAAACCCGTGTTTGATATGATGAAAAGGAACTATACAGCGTGAATCGACGGAGAATTCCATGCTCCACAACTTTATGGTAATTGCTCAGAGGTTATTCGGATATTCGCAGGACATAAAACCGAACAAATACAGGGTATATTTAAAGCTGAGGTAGAACTGGTTAAAATGAAGCGTTTCACCAAAAATCACCTATACAAAACTTTCAAAGTGACAAAGTTGCAAAAAAAATTGAAAATGATTACTGAAAGAGATCCTAATACGACCCTAGAACGTTTGTTAGCTGAATTATCGCAAAGCAGTGGGAAAAAACTCATCGATTCGACCATGTGGTTTCGTTTAGGATATCGGCTCGTTCGATATTTACGTGGTAATGAAAATGGAAACTTAGGATTGCCGGAATTGTTCTCATTATTTTTTAGTAACTTATACGATGTTATGAAATCGCTCATTTCGATACCAACTGACAGAAGAGACATTAGTGAGAAAAAAAAAATTTGTTCAAAATCTCACCAATAATATTCGTCTATATTATTCAAGAATTTTTCCACAATGGGCATCACAATTTCCTTGTTCGAACATTCCAACAATCGTCGTAAAAATGGGATGAAATGGGGAAACATCATAACACTTTTTCAACATAACTGACATAAGCACTTTCAAGAAACTGCCTCGATTTTCAAATTTTTTTTTTTCACCCTAAATTGCACGATACAACAATTGTGATTCTTTCAAAAGTGCATCTAATCCGATTAACTTTGTACTGAACCATTCATTGTCCAGCCATATGTTCATGTTTTGTTTCGTTTTTGCGATGCCGGAGTCACCTTCCACAGTCCACAGAACTTCTAGGGGTTGTATCTCAGGCGTCTTGGATATTTTATATAGACAATTTTTAGTTGAACGACTTATTTTGATGAGTTCTACCTTCTGTCAAAAAAAAAGCCTCACCCTGTATGGAAACATCTCTTTGAGGGCACATTTTTAGTCAGAATAAGTTGAGCTTATCATATATATATTCTTTTGAATGTAAGCAATACATTTTTTGGTTATAAGACGATAAAGCATATGTATGAGTTTTAACGAAGGTTAGTGTAACGAGGTACCATATAATTTGGAGTATGATACAAGGCTTATAGGGAAAAACCTCAGTAAAAAACCCTGTCTCCCCGTGAGTAGTGTAGTGATGACAAAATTGTTTACAGAATAATCTTTTAATACTGAAGGGCTTATTTTCCATCGATATAAAAAATTCTTTATCCTCTTTCCATTTCGAAATAATATCTGAAACAAAGAAACAGGGCAGAAAACGAGAAGAAAAAGTGAATAATAAAGCTTTCATCAAAACTTATTCAGAGACTTGATGATGAATGAAAAAAAAAATAATCATAGGTACATACCTTAATTGCACTGTGAGGAATCATCTCTGCGTCAAAAATTTTGTGCTGATCTTGGTGGAGGATCACCCTCGTCATTAGAAATGCATCCAGTACTCAAATTAATAATAGCCAAATCTTGCTTTTGACTGGGAGGATCTATCGACCAGGTCCAGTCTTCCGAGTGATGATTCTTCAGTTGTTCGAGGAACGCTACATGACCCTTATGTTGAGGAATCATCTTCCATAGATATACCAGTGCTTATTCAGTAGAAAATTGAAAAAACGAGAAAGAAATTAAAAAAAGTTCTAGCTTATTTCGCTAGGATAATAGTACTGGGGTCAGGGTTAGTAAAAATAAATTTTAACAATGTAACCTGAATCCTAATTGGGCAATTTATCGTACTAATATGAATGGACTATATATTTTCTACACCACGATACCATCGTCCCAGTTAAGTAAAGTAATCAGTCAGTAGTTTGTTCATTTCCTCAATACACTTAGCTAAAAAAAAAACGTAAAAAAACTATCGTAGTAATACACCCAAATCGTGCTATCGAAAATAAAAAAAATATTTCCATTATCTAAAATCAAAAATATTGCAGCGGCGAAAAACACGAATCAAGGTTTTTTCAGCGCCGAGCACGTACAGATCTTTTCGCTTTCTGAAATTGGAAATGTCGAGAGAGTGAAAAGGCAATATCGTGCATACTTCTTGTTAATTCAATTTCCATCTGAAACCGGAACGGCGATCATAAATCGCAAAAACGCAAACTCGACTTCGATTCTCTGAGCGCGAACCGTGTTGTGTGTTTCTTATATTTTTCAATTTCGGCATTTATTATTCCCATGATTTCCATCGCGAGCAGTCCCGGGTCGGATCGAGTTCATTTTTCATCGATTATAGCGATGATGGAAATTGGGAACTGGAAACTGAGCCTGGCCCCAGGATGGATTATCGCAAGCTCCTAATGAAAAAGAAAGACCTGTACCACGGAGCACACAGTACTGCGCTCCTGTCTAAAATGGAGACGACAATTCAGAATTTTCGTTACATTAAAGCGAGCTAGTCATGAATCAGAGCAGGTATTCCCAGAGAGGCTAAAACATATACATGTTGACAATCAAAAAAAAAATCTTTTAGTGGGAACAAGGAAAAACAACGAAAAACTCTTAGATTACACAGGCCAACACACATTTTGGTGCCTGCGATTTTTTAACTGTTCCTGATTTTCCTGTTCCTGAATTTTTGGATGCAGAATGTAAAAAAGTTCTCAGATTTTGTCTATCAGATCTAGTTTTTGAGATTTTTAAAAAAAATTGTGTAAATAATTTACGTTATAACTGTTATAATATATAATATTACTATTGACAGTTAAAAAAAACAAAAACACATGGATTTAAGTATTTATTGCAAAAACTTAATTTACATAATTACATCAGTCACTTATCACATAAAAATTTTCTTTTATACGATTTTTTAGAATGGAGTTTACTAGGGCAGTCTCGCAGAAAGCTCCAGCAGTAGTCCGCCATCATGTGGCTATCCCATCGTCCTTGATAACGATCTTCCATAGTTTTAATATCCTGATGGAATCTTTTCCCCTGTTCTTCCCTACAATCACCTAAGTTTTCTGGAAAACGATCTAGGTGGCTGTGGAGGTAGTGAACTTTTATACTCATGTTACAGCCGAGAATATTAAAATTTGAAAGCATAGTTTCCACTAATTCTACGTAATTCTTTATGATTGCCAAGAAAATTTTGTATTACTTGAACAAATGAACTCCAAGCGTTAGATTCAGTCTTGTTCATTGATGTGGTGAATTGCGGATCTTTAACAAGTTGCCTTATTTGAGGACCATCAAATATACCAGCTTTTAGTTTTTCCGTGCTAATGCCAGAAAATTTACGTGACAAATACCCAAAACAATTTCCATCTCGATTTAAAGCCTTCACAAATTGCTTCATTAGGCCTAGCTTGATATGCAAGGGCGGAAGTAAGATTTTTTTCTCTTGAAACCAAAGGTTCGTTGATCACGTTTTGTATTCCTTGAATCATGACATCTCTTGAAGGCCAATTTTTGTTAACCCAGTGCTCATTTTTAGCTCTGCTGTCCCAAAGGCACAAAAAACAAGGATATTTTGTATAACCACTCTGCTGTCCAAGGAGGAAGTTAATCATTTTTAAATCAACACAAATTGACCACTGATGTTCTTCGTATTTAATTTTTCTCAAAACTAATGCTATTGTTTCATATTCTTCCTTCATGGTAGTAGAATGACCAATAGGAATTGAGCCATATTTGTTACCGTTATGTAAAAGAACACATTTTAAACTACGTTTTGAACTGTCAATACCATTTAACCTGTAACGTGTATCTCAAAAACTAGAGCTGATAGAAAAAATCTGGTGGGATTTTTGGAATCAGCACATTACAAACATCTAAAATAAGATGTTAGATTTCCGGCACCAATTTTTTTTTTCATTTTGTTGGCCTGTGTTATATTTGGCGACGTTTCGTAGATTTTCATACACTTCATCAGGCCTGAAAACATTGAGAATGACTACACAACTATACACAACAATGGTATAAAAATTACCTCTATAAATTATAGTTTTTAAAAAGCATTGAACATAAATTAAAAGGTAACATCAGTCATCAATCATAAAATTCATCATATAAAAAGCACATCCAAACCAAATGACGTTAGAAAATTACAGAATGAAGGGTTACAGAAAATATTAACCTCAAAGAGGCCCAGTCATCAACTGTCTACCAACCACGGAACACCAATTCTTTATATTACAACCACAACGATTAACTCATCTCAAATTCGTGTATTTAGTCAGGATGGAATTGTACAATCTGCTTAGGTGTTCAGAATCAGACCTAACATTCACAGAGTTATTGATGTTGATGTGTATCGTCTCTAAGATGTTTCTTTTCTTAAAATGTTGCTCGTTATCTAATATTTTTACATTAGAAAAATCAAGTTTGTGTTTATCTTTGAAATAATGGGAACACAAAGCTGTCTTTTCACTATTTTTAATGTCTCTAATATCATATTTGTGCTGTTTAATTCTACTCTGTAAATGTTGTCTGGTTTGGCCTACATATATCTTATCACAGTCTAGACAAGGAATCCCGTATATCACGTCTGATATCTTTATCGATAGGGTCTTTTTTCTATACAATGAAGCAACAGTTTTCATGTTATAAAAAACTAATTCGTTATTTTCTCTTGTGTGTTTTTTTAATCTTTTGTGAAAGCTCTGGGATGTAAGGAACCTTGAAATATGATTTGGATGAACAGGAGAACAGGGGCTCATCACTAATTGGTATACTAAGCCTTCTAGCTCTGGGATTATCTTGAATTATCTATCAAATCATGCCACTTGTTATAAGATCGGTGCCTCAACAATTTACTTTATAGAGCAATAAACTTAAGCAACCCCGTATATCACGACCAAAACATAAATGAAGTAAGGAACATATTACGAAATAATAGACACCCTAAATCTTTTGTCAAGATCATTCCGGAACTTTTACAAAAAATGAAAAACAATAAAGGCAACACAGCCAAACCTTCCAAATCATATTTCAAGGTTCCTCCCAAACAATATCACATGAGTCAACGAAAGTACAACTATTCTATTCGGCGAGTCATTGATGGCTCACATCGCCTTACTGGGATCGTTTTTGTCTTTCTAATTACGGCATCCTATTTATTATTATCTGTAACTGAGATCAGCTAAATCGGCATTTAATTGGTGGTTTTCGATGCTGATGTTCGAGATATTGTTCCTATGGTGATATCATATACTCTGTTGAATTCGTTATAGAAGCGGAAAATGAATCGGTGTTCGCCTGATGTTAACAGCCTCTCCTACAATTTAGTGCACACCTAATCAATTTCTCATTGTAGGCCTTTCCTACTTCAACATCGATTTTCATGCAATCGTAAACAGTTGCTGCTTGATGATTGATTTTCTATTGCATTCATGGTTTCAATTTCCTTTTTCCTTTTAAGTAATTGGCACAAAGTTGCATCTTTCCATCTCATCAGATCTCATACATAAAGATTTAGACCAGAGCTAGAAGAATTATTCACTCCTGCAGGCTTGGAACTGATTGATTTCAATGATTCATTGTTTCTTCAGTTGCCTGCATTCACAACTAAGGCTTTTAACTGAATTCCAACGGCCGTGACTTGTTCTTGTACGATTAAGAATACACTGTATTTTCCTAGGAAAATCAAAACCAGGAACTCTATCAGTTAGTGATCTAGTTCTTAGTTGAAAATAGTGCACGTATTCCATTCAGACTGACAAATGCCCTTGTCTCTTACATTTTAATCAAGAGAAGAGTTGGACCATGAGGGTTGAAGGCGACTTCAGTCTGGAAATCGTATTTTGTGGAAAATAGGACAGAAGTGGAAATGAGTCGGTAAAGGAGTGAAATTTATCACAAGAATTTATAACTGCACTCTGTCTTCGAATATGGAGAGACACAATATTTGAAAGAACTGGTTACCATTGAATGATAGATCTAATAGATCCAGTAATAATAATTCTCATAGAAAGATGCGTCAATTCTTTGCACATGAGCACTATTTACCCAAACGGGACAACAATATTCTGCAGCAGAAAAAACCAAAGCTAGGGTTGCTTTTCGAAAAGTAAATTTTCCAAATCTGCTTTAAAATTCAGCGAGGAATCCAGCTTAACACCTAAATATTTTGGACTGAAGTTATGTTCCTAAAAATTTTTGAATCTGTAGATTGATTATTCTCTATACATCTAAAATATAAGAACGACGGAATGAGAGGGCAAAATCATCAGCGTATAAAATTTCTCAAAAGAGGAAGTAGAGATATCACACAGATAGATATAAATTAAAAAGAGAAGATGCTAAAACTGATCCTTTTGGAAGACCATTATTCATAGTTTTGTTACAAGAAAACATGATGATAATACTACTATTATCATCAATAAAAATACTAAACTTTCTATCTGACAACATGTGTTCTTGTAAGCGAACCATCTTTCCACACTTCAGATCTGTATAACGTTTGAAAATCAAACCATCCTTCCATACTGTGTCATATGCTGCAGATAAATCCACAAATGCTGTTCCTGTTTTCAGTTTATCGTGTTTCAATGAAAGTGATAGGGCTCAAAACCTGATCATAACAATTTCTATTTTTCCTGAAATTCCCTTGACAATTTTGGAAAGCGTCTTCTAGAGTCGATTCAATCCTTAAAAGAATTAGCCCCTTTGAAATTTTGAAAGGAACACTCAATAAATTAATGGGTGGATAACTACTAGGATCAGAAGAATCCTTTCTTCGTTTTACGAGAATGTATTGTCATCTAGTTCCATGCGTTTATCTATGGTTCCATGCATGAACAAAATATTGCGTTACCATAGCAACGAACAAAAACTCATTAGAAGTATCAGTGTGAAGTTTTAGGTCAAAAAAGTGAACCAGAGTTACGCAATGAATTAAAAGGAAGAAGATGTCCACCGATATTGTGAAAATCGGAAAATTGGAGTATCGAGCCATCATCAAGTACCTGTATTTAAAAGGGTTAAGAGGTAAGCAGATTTACGAAGATATGCTTAATACCCTTAGTGATCACTGACCTTCGTATGCGACTGTGAAAAATTGGACTGCCAGCTTCAAAAGAGGTAAATTTTCCATTGAAGATGATGACCGATCGGGAAGGCCAGTTTCTGTGTCAGTCCCCGAAAATATTTCGTTTTATCAGACCGTCGAATTGGGCTAAAACGGATATGTGAAGCATAGAATATTTCATACGAACGCTTTCATCACGAGTTTCATCATATAATTCAAGCCAATTTTAACATGAGAAAAACTGCTGCAAAATGGATCCCCAAATGTTTTAATGTTGACCAAAAGCGTGCAAGTGCAGAAGCATCGCGTTCGATCTGTGCTCGATTTGAAAACGATGTAGACTTCTTAAACCGAATTGTTACTAAGGATGAGACTCGGGTACATTTGTACGATCCAGAAACAAAGCAACAATCGATGGAATGGCGACCCTCTGGTTCTCCAAGACCTAAGAAGTTTCGTGTCCAAAAATCTGCTGGAAAAGTTCTTGCTTCAGTTTTTTGGGATTGCCATGGAGTATTCATGATTGATTTTTTGGATAAGGGTAGAAATTCGTGATTTAGGGTTTGAATTACTAGAACACCCCCCTTATTCACCAGATTTGGTTTCATCCGACTATCATCCTTAACTGAAAAAAAGTTTAAAAGGACATAAAATTTTCAGGCCATCCATGAGGACTTTTCGACTTTACAACCTAAACTGTGATTCTATTTTCTGAGCATATGTCACCTCTTCAGAGTGACTCAGGTCATACTATTAATTTTTTTAGAAAAGTCTAATACGAATTTTTTTTTTAATAAGTTTCACGCCAATCGATTCTTTGGTACTCACCATTATCTAGACAACACTGAGGCCAACTTTTATCTTGTAGCAAAAAAAACTCCATCAACCTCCACACCTTGAACTCAAGTTCCGGAAACTAGCACAGAAGACTTATTGTGTTCCAATGTTCCAGGAATAGTAATGCAGAATTAATTCAGCCAATTGCGACATTGAACTCACAAAGGGAATAACGAAATTTTAAGTGAATATTCCACTTTGAATTTCAGATCGAAGACGGCCTAGAGGGAAGCAAACTCGTCCCGATATACGCTCCTCTGTCCGGAGTTTCCCAGGGAGGAGCAGACTTACTACTCATTTTGCAAGGTACCTACCGATATGTTGTATGTGTGTGTGTGTGTCTGAAATACATTAACATCAAAGCTTTTCCGTTCGTCTGCCTGAATTCCCCGCTCGACTTGGAAACTCATAGTGAGAATTCCTGTAATTGCAATGGATTTCGTGAAATTCGGAAGACAAAGACGTATCCGTCTCGCTATTCAGGTTAATCTGCTCTGACAAAATCTACAATTCAATTCGCTGAGTTCGTCCGGGTTTCGAGCCTATGAATTATATCTGTTGGCAGATAATTCATTTTCGAATAAGTAAGCTGATACAACCAGGACCTTTTCACACCCAACCTGTAGCCTGTTGGAGTGTCCTGCAGTAGACGGATATTGATTCACTCGTCATCCATTTTTACTCACTAAAGGGATTTCGTTTCTACCAACGTTTAGGGGATACTTAAACGCTAAACGATACCCTTAATTATGAAAGCCTGAGAGTCGATCCTCTATCGAATACTTAAATAAGTGACGAATGTTTTTGACATATATAGCAACCTTTACTCCATTCACGTTTATTTTTAGTACTCGGTTGGCCATGGAAGTTTGACACATTTCAATCTGTATAGTACGAAAATGTGGGGTTATGAAGATTGTCAAAATATTTTTGGGTCTTAAATCAACGCTATATTACCCGTTCTAGGTGAAAGTTTCTGTTATTACGTATTTTATCACAATGTCGAATCTCTTCGAAAAATATGTGACGAACATAATTGAAGTTTATACAAACTGATTGAAGGCATACCAAATCCAGTTCTTTGCATCGAAAATACAAGAGATCAGTATAATATCATAATATGCACTAGCTTGAGGAGAGTTAATGTTCGTTATCTTCTTTGGCTAAAGTTTGAATACGTTACATCAGTTGTAGATTACAAAAATATGAACCCGAAGATGAAATGCATATGATGCAGTGGTTGGGAATGGGTATCTCCCGAAGGAATTAACAGATAATTACAAGAATGTTAAATTCTTCAACAAAAATCATCTTGCATCAATATAAGTACAAGGAATTAAAGGAAGTTTCAAGTCAAGTTGAACTTCACCTTTGAACATGAATAAACAATTAACAGGACAACTGGCGCGTATTTAAGGCTGTTCATCTTAATACATTGATAAAGATGATAATAATAATAATTAGGTATGTGATGAAAAATCAGTTTTCGGGAACTTATTTTTCGATTACATTAATCGAAAATCCTGTAGTAAACTTTTGCATAAAACCTAAAGTCGCTTTAATTTTAAAGCTTCCTTCAACCTTCTAACGTCCAGTTTCATAATCAAATTTAAAGTCACTTTAAGCTTAAAGCTTCCTTTACTGTCATTTTCAAATTTAAAGTCACTTTAAGCTACTTCCTTTACGGCCGGTTTCATAATCAAACCTAAAGTCGCTTTAATTTCAAAGCTTCCTTCAACCCTTCTAACGTCCAGTTTCATAATCAAATTTAAAGTCATTTTAAGCTTAAAGCTTCCTTTACTGTCATTTTTTCGTCCAGTTTCTAAATCAAATTTAAAGTCACTTTAAGCTACTTCCTTTACGGCCGGTTTCATAATCAAACCTAAAGTCGCTTTAATTTTAAAGCTTCCTCCAACCCTTCTAACGTCCAGTTTCATAATCAAATTTAAAGTCACTTTAAGCTTAAAGCTTCCTTTACTGTCATTTTTACGTCCAGTTTCTAAATCAAATTTAAAGTCACTTTAAGCTACTTCCTTTACGGCCGGTTTCATAATCAAACCTAAAGTCGCTTTAATTTTAAAGCTTCCTTTAACCCTACTAAAAATCACAGTAAAGGAAGCTTTGAGCTTAAAGTGACTTTTAATTTGATTATGAAACTGTACGTAAAAATGACAGTAAAGGAAGCTTTAAGCTTGAAGTGACGTTAAATTCGATTATGAAACTGGACGTTACGGCCCGTTTCATAATCAAACCTAAAGTCGCTTTAATTTTAAAGCTTCCTTTAACCCTACTAAAAATGACAGTAAAGGAAGCTTTAAGCTTAAAGCGACTTTAGGTTTAATTATGAAACCAGCCGTTAGTAGGGTTAAAGGAAGCTTTGAGCTTAAAGTGACTTTTAATTTGATTATGAAACTGTACATATGACAAATGACAGTAAAGGAAGCTTTAAGTTTAAAGTGACGTTAAATAAAAAAAAATTATCATTTTAAATATTTCAATTCTACTAGGATTTTACAATCGCTTTGAGTCACTTGAAACATTCTTAAAACTTCACGATAGACTAAGATGAATCAAAAACATGGTCCATCTACTTTGTTGGACAGCAAATTAATTCAATCTTGGACAAAAAATTGACAACATGACTACAAAAACTTTTGAAATGTGTCGAATACGAATAATATTATCAGGATAAATTCCACATAGACAGTTCCACTATTTTCGCAGTTATTTTTTTATCGATGGATATTTTGAAGCGAAATTTTAGGGTCAGATAGTACTCGATACGATCTACAAAATTAGTTATCGCAACGTAACACCCCTCATCCCTATTTGAAATCATAGTTGTGAGCGATTTCCGACATTTTCATTTCAAACTCGGAAAATCGAGATGTTGAGTTTTCCTTGGACCACATTGTATGCATCCCAATCTTGCCTCACTAGCTATCGGTGAATTCGCTCGAAAGAAGATATTCATGGTGATAAATGGAAGCAACCGTATCTTTCGTAAACAACGGCGATTAGAAACAGTTTGAGGTCGTAAAATTTGCCTAACAAATTTTTATAGGCTCCCGCACCTGTAGCGAATAAAAAAGGGTTGTAGGATCGAGAGCCATTCCGAATAATATGTATGTATAACGAGCGGATTAATTGCAAAGCAGTATTCATGTACGTTCTGCATACATGGGTCTGAGACTTATAATGAGGGATACTGAGATTAATAATTTTTACTCCCCTACCATGCAATCGCGCTTCCGCGACATAGCTATGTCTAGTGTTTTTTCTCCCTTTTGAATTTCAAGCTACTTCAACGTTTGAGAGGGTAGCAGAGTACGTCATTCGATGCGTATTGGGCTGAGGGCTCAATGATGCAACGGCGTTGAATAACACTGTAAATCAAAGAAATATTCATGATTAAGTTATGAGAGGGAAAAATTGTTTAGGAGATCTAATCAAAAGCACACTGATTGCAATAAAATATTGTATTATTGCGAAGCTTTAATGTTATCTATTCAAAGGTGATATGAATCATACAGGGTGGCCATTTGAAAACGAAACAGACGAGATTACAGACGAAATAAATTTTTTCGATAGAAATGCTCGGACAGGTCGATTTCTGTTTCGAGGGGGACAACTTAAGATGTAGGTTACGGACGCATAGCGCTTCAACACTTGGTACTACAACCCTCACCCCCAATTTTTAAATAGGGAAGATGGGGGTGAGTGATACCTCATTTGAAAGGTATTTTTATACTGATTTCAGCACAGTAATTGTTTTTTCATTTTTCGCCTTAGTTCTCGAAATATTCTTAACTATGTATTTGAAGATGAAGTGGTGTTTTCATGGCACTTGTAGTGTTTTTTTGTGAAAAATCGACATTTTGAGCTTCAAAACATACTTCCTATGTTTATCTAAATGTCGTTGATTGAAGAATTCTGCGGTTCTATTCGCACATTGATTGTTTGCAAAAAAAGTGAAATTATTTCCACCCGCTCTGCAATTGAATAAACCATCGAACAATGAATTAGAACACATACAAGTCTCGATTCAAAACTAAGAATAATTCACATGTCAAAGAACCAGTAAGCCAACTTAATGATCTGTACGTAATAAATAAAAAATTATCGATTCTCATTTTTTTGAAAAAGATATGAATTCAATAATCAACAAAATGAAAACATTATTGAAGCCAACTGAAAAAACACTTCATAATTAAGTCGGAAATCGTTTCACGAATTAGGACTGGAATATTTCTGTGGCATCATTAATGATTTGATTTTCTTACCTGGTAATCTGATTAGAGATATGTACGTATTTGGACTTTTTGGAGATTTCTATCGATCAAGTGTTACCGCATGTTATTGGAAATACTGCAAATTATATCGAAGATAATTTAGATTGAGTTTCAGCAAGATTGAGCTCCTTCGCAATACGCTTTGTTTGTTCGACATCTTGATTAAAGATTTCAGTGGATTGGAGGAAGGAAGCCACAGTCATGGTTGTTTTGAAGCTCAAAATGTCGATTTTTCACAAAAAAACACTACAAGTGCCATGAAAACACCACTTCATTTTCAAATACTTAGTTAAGAATATTTCGAGAACTAATGCATAAAATGAAGAAACAATTACTGTGCTGAAATCAGTATAAAAATACCTTTCAAATGAGGTATCACTCACCCCATGTTCTCTATTCAAAAATTGGGGGTGAGGGTTGTAGTAGCAAGGGTTGAAGCGCTATGCGTCCGTAACCTACATCTCAAGTTGTCCCCCTCGAAACAGAAATCGACCTGTCCGAGCATTTCTATCGAAAAAATTTATTTCGTCTGTAATCTCGTCTGTTTCGTTTCAAATGGCCACCCTGTATACATACATGTACATATAACGAAACGCACCTAGAAAGACAGATAATCTGAAAAAAAATCTTTCAGGGCTATATCATCTCGAAAAGTTCCTTTGGCACTCTAAAACTGGGTAATCTAAAAAGCAAACATATGCTACACCAACTCACTGACTACATTTATCATCGTCGCTTCAGGCGACCTAATAAGAAAAGGTCTAGAAGAAACTGGGGAATGTAGTTTCTGTTGGTCTGAGGAAGAAACATATTGAAAGAATGTTATTTAGGTCCCTCTTCTTTTTTTCCCGTTTCGGCCAGCTTGGTCTACAAAGTTTTAACTCTCTCGAGGCATGCCTTGATTCTCTCAGAATGGACTGACATCAGTTCTTCAGCCCATTCTTCAGAGAGAGGAGCAGAAGCATTGGTAAAAGATGTTTTGCGGTTCAGATTTTGTATGATCTGAAAAATTTGTCCTATTGTGGATGGAGACAAGATCAATATATATATTTCTTGAAGAATTGGTATTCACCAGAAGATAATCCTACAACTGTGGATAGGAGTAAAGATTAAGATTTGTTAATTTTCTCACATGATCCTACAATTCTTTGATCGCCTTTAGTTTATGGCTCAATCATCACATTGAGATGTGATTCTTCTTGGTAAGAGCACATGTGGAAATAAAAGAAAAGAGAAATGTTGATATGTTGAAATTTGAAGGGGTGACAAAAAATAGTATGAATCATAATATGAATTTGATTAGATAGAGATCCATAAAGATGGTACAGAATTTTTTTATTTCTTTCTTAGAAGCTAGAAAACTGACTTCAATGAGAGTGACCATAAAATTTGCCTGTATAAATGTACCTACCCCATCATATTCAATTCTAGAATATGCAATATAATGAGGCAAAGAAGTGGGCATGCAATAAGTTCGGTATAATTAGGCACACAAGATTTGAATTTAAGGAATATGGTTCACCTAATCATATACACTTTGAATGCGTTACTATGCAGGGTAGTACAAATATTTCAACACTACATTTTTGAGGTCAAAAGGAACACTCTTTTGCTTCACCATTTTTTCCGAATCGGCACGGTTTAAAAAAGACAAGCTGTTGAAAAACCTACACCTAGGGTTGAGTGGATTTAGGCTTTCGCGACATAATTGGCCTGGCAAGTTTTTAAATTGTCACCCTCTACTTACTTTGTGAATATGTGAAAAGCTTATTTATACACTGTTGCGGAGGAAAATATAATTTGTACTTTTGTTCCAAATTCGCAGATATTAGGTATTTTTCTTTTAGTGTCACTTAGTGTATACTAAGTTACATCAAAATGGAACAAAACGCGACGGGAAAAAATTCCCAGCGTTAGAGAATCTGAATATGCAGCGCATTCGTAGCGACAACGGGAATGACAGCGTTCTACCTTAAATTAAACTATATGTTCCAGTCTGTCCATTTCAGGCGTTTTTTTCAGAGTTCCGTCGCATAGTATATGTAAATCAAATGCCTGCATGAGCTCACGTGTAATGGGTTATTTGTGCAAACTCGCAGCGAGCGTTTACTGCAACAGTTTTGTCATAAATCTCAGATTTTGCAAGTTCAAAATACCGCCGGGCAAACCATAAAGCTCTCATTCCCAAACGAATTACATAATACGTGCAGAATAGGACTGAGCTGCAGATGGTTCCACTGTACGGATTTGAATGGGTAAAACACAGTCGTTTTCGTGGATCAAAAGCGAATAATAATATCGGGCTCGATACCCTGGCACAGGTGAAAGTGGATTTTTTGCGCACTAGTTTCTAGGCATTTGAGTCACAAAATTTTTAAAATGACAGATATACAGGTATAATGATAACGCTCTGGTTTCTATACTACATTCACTTTTATTTTAGCACTAGGTTGGCCATGAAATGACCTTAATGTCATAAAGCCGTCGCTACAACTAATATCAATTGATATTGCAAAAATACCGAAAGTGATTGAAAAAGAGAGAAGATAGGGTTTCAGGAAGTGCTCAGAATTCAGGTCCGCTATTTCAAATAGTAGGTAACTATGATATTCTACTATCTACAATACATCTCAAGGTAGCGAACATATATTAAAATAAGTGAATTTATATAACGTTTCATCTGAATATAATCGACTTATACACTGCCCAAAAAAATTGACGCACATTCTGAAAATCTCAATTTTAATGAAAGTTAACTACATTGACTTCATTAGCTTATTTTTTATGTTCTCTCGGGAAGGTTTTGAACGAAACAAGACACATTAAATGAAAGAAAAATTCAGGATTTCACCGAATCTTATGTGAAAGAAGAGAAATGAACAATTTTCAAAATACTGAAATGCTGATAAGTGATTTAATACTTGGTATTTCCACCCCTTGCGTTAATTACAGCTCGGCAACGACGGTTCATACTCAAAATGAGGGATCTTAAAATGTTCTGATCTAATCCTTCCCAGATTTCTCCGAGTTGGATTCCTAAGTCATTAAGAGTAGCTGGATGATTTTCTGAACTTCTCAGCCTTCTATTGAGGTTGTCCCAAACCTGCTCAATCGGATTGAGATCTGGACTTCTTTCTGGTCATTCCATTCGAGAGACTTCAACCTCTTCAAGGTACTCCTGAACGATGCGCGCACGATGGGGGTCTGGCATTATCGTCCATAAAAATGAAATTTTCACCAATGGGGCAAATTTGATAGAGTTCGGATAGACGACATCATTGATATACTTCAGGAACACAGAACACCCGTAAATTACATTAATGTGATAAAAGATCTCAATAAAAACAACCGAACACAAATCAAAACATCGCAGGGGCTCACCGAGCAAGGTCCAATACTAACAGGAATTCGCCAGGGAGACTGTCTGAGCCCATTCTTGATTAATTTAATTATGGACCGGATAATTGATGATGTGAAAAAAGTCTGTGGTGGATACAGAATGGGGCTACGATCAATAAAGATATTATGCTATGCTGATGACGTAATCTTGATGGCGGATAACGAGGACCATAAAGTAAGTCAGAAACAGGGGCGTAGCTACCGCGGTATCAGCGTTATCAGTGATACGGGGCCCCCAGGCTTTAGGGGCCCCCGAATGTCTGTAAGCAAAAAATTCCTAAAAATGTTTACCAAAACCTCTTACAGGTTTTTTCGATAGCATTTTTGAGAATAACTGCTAAGACAACCATTCATTTCAAAATCCTTTTCATTACACCGAATCGATCATTCAGATAGATACGAATACTTATTATCTGAAATTCAGAAAATTCGTGCCATCAAAGAACTTTTAGAATTAGTCCTGATAAAATTCAATAGCCTTGCATCCAGTTTTCCGGACGTTATTACTGCATGCCTTTCATTTTTGACCCTTCCAGTTACAACTGCAACCGCTGAAAGGAGTTTTTCAAAATTAAAAGTCCTAAAAAATTATCTGAGGACTTGTATGGGACAGGAACAGCTGTCAGACATGTCGTTATTGTCAATAGAGGGGGAACAACTTAAAAAACTGAAGTCGTCATCAGCTATGGCTGATTCAATAGATAGATTTGATGAAATAAAGGCTAGAAAAGTGTATCTTTAATTTTTTGTATTGTTTGTTTATCATTTTATGTTGTTTGAATATTATTCGTTTGTATATTATTTTATATTGTTTGTATGTTATTTGTTTGTATATTATTTCGCTCCCAGCACCAAGTATGTGTTAGAATAATTATAAGTACATATAATCATTTCGATACTAATCGAACATTTTTTGCTACTTTTGTTTTTACTTCACCCTTCCTTAGGGCCCCTCAACACATTTTGATACAGGGCCCCTCTAAGGCAAGCTACGCCACTGGTCAGAAAGTCGGTGTGTTCTGTGACGAGGACGACTTACAGAGACTGCTATATAGGTTCCAAACAACAGCCGAAAAGCTTAATATGCAGATATCCTTGGAAAAAACTGAATCAATGGTCATAGCAAAAGAGCCTACAAGATGTAAATTAGCTGTGAACGACAAACCTATTCACCAATGTATGCAATGCACATACTTAGGAGTCGAGATCACAAGTTCCAAAAACTTACAACAAGAAGTACGAACACAAGTAAATAAAGCCTCAAGAACCTCTGGCTACCTCAGGGACCTCATATGAACGAACAAATATATATCTACCGATAGTAAAGTCCGCATATACAAAACAGTCGTAAGACCAATACTTACATATGCAGTGGAAACTCGAGCGGATGCAGCAAAAACAAAGAACATGATGAGGGTAGCTGAGATGAAAACGTTGAGAACTATCAAAGGAGTGAGCTTAAGAGACCAAATAAGGAGTGACGCTATAAGAGAAGATCTGAACATTCAGGACGTAGTCCGATTCACGAGATCGAGACGACGTTATTGGAGAGACCACGTCGACAGGATGACGGAAGATCGATGGGCAAAATGGGCAAAGGATAGAAGACCAAATTCACGGAGACCCCCCGGCCGACCTCCGAAGAGATGGCACGAAAGCTGGACATCTGTTTCCCAGGAGGCTGAATAGTGGAAGAAACAAGACTAAGTCTTAAGAAAAGAGAAAGAAGAAGAAGAAGAAGGGGCAAATGGCACTACATGCTCTTCAAGAATGTTCCTTATATACTTATCAGCATTCCATTATCAACGACCACTAGGTCTGTGCGAGCAGTCAAAGATATTCCACCCCATACCATAATCGATCCTCCCCCGAAACCAGTAGTATTCAGGAAATTGCACTGAGCATATCTTTCATGTGGACGTCTGTATACAAGGGAACGTCGATCACAATGGTAGAGGCAGAATCTAGACTCATCTGTGAAGAGAACTCTTTCCCAATCGGCCTCTTCCCAATGGATATGCTCTCTCGCAAAATCCAAACGCGCCCTTCGATGGGCTGGGGTAAGAGCTGGGCCTCTTGCCGCGACACGAGGCCTTAAATCATATTCTCTGAGGCGATTTCTTATTGTCTGAGTGCTAATTTGCACCTCATGAGTTTGCTCAAGCTGAATTTGAAGGAGGCGAGCGGTTGCAAACCGTTGTCTCAACGAAGAAACTCTCAAGTAACGTTCTTGAATGGCAGTTGTTACCCGTAGTCTACCCTGTCCTGGTCTTCGGACATTCATACCTGTCTCCCTGAATGGCTGCAACAATCTGGACACACTTGTATGGAAAACTCCAAACCTTTCTGCAATCTTGTGTCAAATTGCGTGTTTCGCGTTGCATAGCGATCGAGTGTAGAAAATCAAACGAAAGAAAAACTATTGATCACTAGAATTGATCGAGAACAACTGATTTTTGAATGGAGCCGATACATTCAAAATTTGATAATATCATTTTTTTTTATTCCTGCTGGGAAAAAACATCTGTATTGAAGAAAACCGTAGAAAGTGGATAACATATGCATGCATAATTCTAATAAAAATAATTATTATTGGGAACACCTTCAGTTGTAGTATAAATTTGAGATTTCCATAATGTGCGTTAATTTTTTTGCGCAGTGTATTTTAGCTGAATATTTCCAGAATCAGAAAGATTGTGAATGAAGAGGACGACAACTTTTCACAACAATCCTATGATCTGTTCTCTGTAAACGTTCATAATAGTCCGCCACCCACCGTGGAACACCCTGTATCATGAATCCAGTCTTCCGTAACACCATTGAATATATATCCCCAATAATACTAAATGGTAACACTTATCTTTCCATACTCCACATCCCCTCCTATACCACTAATGACAATCCCCAGAAATAGCCCATTCTTTTTAACTGTTAATGCCCATATAATTGAAACACAATGAAGTTCAGATAAGGTTCCCTTATAAACGGTAATTACTCCTTTCTTGCCATTCGATTGTCAGATATGGCTATGAATAGACAGGGGAGCGGGTTTGGAATACCCTAACGGGTTTTCCAGCGGAGCATCACATTTGGTAGCTTGCATATAAAGATAATGCTGAACTGGCTTTTCCGCTTTCCAGTTATATTTCGTTGCATTTTCATTCAGTCGAGTGTTATTTCGTTCCTTGCATAAATTATCAGTGTCGCAATTTGGAACGTTTAGAAGCTTGGAAATTGCTCGGATAAGGCGTTGATAAAATGGCAGTTTGTACGGAGAAAGGAAATGTGTAGACAGGATTCTATCCGAGGGTTCTGATGATATTTTTCATTAGATAGAAGTTTTTTCGATTCATTTTGCTCAAAAACATACAGCCAATAAGATTAATATTTGTGGAAGTCACTATGTTCTGTCACCAGGAGAAGAGAAGTTCCATCCTTACGAGGATATATTGAAAAATTCTTAGCCTAGTATGGAACCAAACAGAATTTCAATGTAGAAATATTTTATTACTCAAAATATTCTCCTGTTAATTGGATACGTTTATTACAGCAAACCTGCAACGTCTCTAGACCTTTCGACAAAAATTTCACTTCCTGTTCTGCAAACCAGACCTCTACAGCTTTTATTACCTACTCGTTGGAAGAAAATTTACGACCTTTTAAATTTTTTTTTACTTGAAGAAAGAGATGATAATCGGATGGAGCCAAATCTGGTGAATGAGGGGGGAGATTTGTGTGCAGAGGCGTTGTCCTGCAGAAACAAAACACCTTTGGATAGCTTTCCGCGTCTTTTCTCTTTAATTTTTTTTCTGTATGGTGTTCAGTGATATCGAATAGTAATCTCCGGTTATTGTTCTACTCTTATTCAAAAAATCAATCATGATTACTCCATGGCAACTCCAAAAAAACTGAAGCAAGAACTTCTCTAGTAGATTTTTGTACACGAAACTTTTTAGGTTTTGGAGAACCAGAGTGTCGCCATTCCATCGATTGTTGCTTTGTTTCTGGATCGTAGAAATGTACCCAAGTCTCATCCATAGTAACAATTCGGTTCAAGAAGTCTACATCGTTTTCAAATCGAGCACAGATCGGACTCGATGTTCGCTTTTGGTCAACATTCAAACATTTGGGGATCCATTTTGCAGCAATTTTTCTCATGTCCAAATTGACGTGAAATATATGATGAACGCGTTTGTATGAAATATTCAGTGCTTCAGATATCCGTCTTAGCACAATTCGACGGTTTGATAAAATCATGTCATGAACTGCATCGATGTTTTCGGGGACTGACACAGAAATTGGCCTTTCCGATCGGTCATTATCTTCAATAGAAAATTTACCTCTTTCGAAGCTTGCAGTCCAATTTTTCACGGTCGCATACGAATGACATCGATCACCAAGAGTATTAAGCATATCTTTGTAAATCTGCTTACCTCTTTACCCTTTTAAATACAGGTACTTGATGATGGCTCGATACTCCAATTTTTCGATTTTCACAATTTCGGTGGATATCTTCTTTCTTTTAATTTATTGCGCAACTCTGGTTTACTTTTTTGACCTCAAACTCCACACTGACACTTCTAATGAGTTATTGTTCGTTGCTATGGTAACGCAATATCTAACTCGATATCAATACATCCTCGTATATTATAAAACTATTGAATATTTTTTTGATATAACTCATATTCGACTTAATTGCCAACTCATTTATAATCCGAAGTGTAGTCGCAAATGGAAAATAAAGATTTCGTATCAATATTTACGATTCGCGGACTCATAAGGGGCAAATTCAATAACATCAATAATTTCATGAAGAAATTACTTCGGCTTGTCGGAATACATTATTGACCAAGCTTTGCTTTGAAGTTGAGGTTGCCGTTTCTCTTTCAGGAAACCTTATTCATAGTCGAATAAATTTCACTACCCCTGCATCCCTGTATTTAGGCAAATATGGAAATTCAAAGACCTCGATATGAGTCAATACAGAAATGATTCAGTGAGGGATTAAATCTGAATTCCCATTGAAATATCGAATGAGACAAGACTTGGAGCAGTCAGAGCCTCTTCGATAAACTTTAATTACATTTTGTTAGTCTTAGTACATAGAAGGGTTCCTTTTTGATAAACATAGATAGAAATCAGGATGATACCTATACTTCATTTAATTTTATTTTAGCAGTCGGTTGGCCATGGAAATTTGACACATTTCACTCTGTATAGTACGAAAATGTGGGGTTATGAAGTTTGTCAAAACATTTTTGGGTTTTAAATCAACGCTATGTTGCCCGTTCTACGTAAAAGTTTCTGTTATTACGTATTTTATCACAATGTCGAATCTCTTCGGAAAATATGTGACGAACATAATTGAAGTTTATACAAAATGTTTGAAGGCATACCAAATCCAGTTATTTGCATGGAAAATACAAGAGATCAGTATAATATCATGATATGCACTAGCTTGAGGAGAGTTAATGTTCGTTATCTTCTTTGGCTTACATCATTTGTAGATTTCAAAAATAATAACCCGAAGTTGAACTGCATATTATGCAGTTGTTGGGAATGGGTATCCCCCGAAGGAATCAACAGATAATTACAAGAATGTTAAATTCTTCAACAAAAATCATCTTGCATCAATATATAAGTGAAAGGAATTAAAGGCAGTTTCAAGTTAAGATGCAAAACTTCACCGTTGAACAAAAATTTCACATGAATAAACAAGTAACAGGGCAATTTGCGTGTATTTGTGGCTATTCATCTTAATACATTGATGTTATAATAATAATTAGGTATTTATTAGTACCTTAAGACATTTACATTGTATAGGACAATATGAAAATTAGAAAAATCCATTTTAGGGAACTTATTCTCCGATGATATTTATGGAAAATCCAAAAGTAAATTTTTCGCATTACTTCACTCAAATGAAAAGTTCTCAAATGCCACCACTTTTTTGGGTTTCCCAATAGAAGGAAATTCTTTGTCATCCTCTTCATTCACAATCTTTCTGATTGTGGAAATATTCAGCTGAAATGTAAGTCGTTTAGATTCAGATGAAACATTATATAAATTCTCTTACATTGAATATGTTCGCTATCGACTGACGTATTGTGGATTTTAGAATATCAGGGTATAACTATTTGAATGAGCGGACCTGAATTCTAAATAGCACTTCCTGAAACCCTGTCTCTTTTTTCAATCACTTTCGGCATTTTCGTAATAAAAATTGATATCAGTTGTTGCAACGGCGTTATGACATTAACGACATTTCATGAGTGCCAACCTAACTTCGTTCTAGTTACAGAAACTTGAGAAAATTATATCATGGCCAACCGACTGCTAAAATAAATTTGAATGAAGTATAGTATCATTGTCAGATAACATAAACGTTGAATTTGACCGTCTGGCAACGATGTTTCCAACTTACTCAAGACGTCATCGCCTTTAAATACAATTCACCTGATATTTTCAATTTCATTCCAGCAATTAACTCTTCTGCAAGAGCGAGTGAACCTAATTGACCTCTAGGGATATCCAAATTTTTAGAATACTCGGTATCCTGAAGTAATTATATTCGGTTGAAAATTCAAATTGATGATACTGCTCGCATTCTAGTCTTGCTCGAAATTGAATTCTCAGAGAGGACGGTACGAAATACATCTGGAAAATTCCTTCTAATTTATCCGCCTCTCTTGATGAGCAGCAATAAGATCCTGATCCCATCGGAATTTCCTCCAACGCAAACCGGGGGATGTTACGTTTTGTGCTCTCACAGACGAGGGATGGGGTTAGGAATTTTGCAGCCGCATTTATTAATCTGTAGCTTATATATTCTGGAATGTCGGGAGATCTCAATATTGAAATTTGTGGGTTACAAACCGTTCACGGGGGTAGCAAAAATGTTCTGCATCTCGTTGAGGATCACAACAAAATGGCATTCATTATACACTTTCGAAATTTAATTAGATCTATTGGAGAACACTATTCATCCAGCTGTTCAAAATCATGGGTGTTATGATTTTGTAAAAAAAGAATAGTGGACTGTATGACAAGATAATTGAGTTGGATATGGTATGAAAACATTTATTGTATATCGTTCACAATCATAAAATGAATGAGTCACTTGCACGAAGCTAATACAGCAATAATAAACAAAAAAAATATTAACAACATCTATAGACTCAGAGAGACATTATTCAACTAAAAGCAGAGATAATCCAGAGCAGTTCAGATGAGAAGTCACTCAAAATTTACACAGCGTTTACCGTGACAGAGCAATCAATGGAAATTGATTGCGAGAGCCTTTTTATTCCATCAGAATAACAGAAGGTTGGGATAATGAATTTTAATAAGGAAACCGAGTTGTAATAGTGAAATAGGCCAAGAGGTGGAACTAAATTATCCTATTCTGATCATAAATGAGGGATCAATACATTATATGTGGGTTGGGCAATAATTATTATTTAACTATGAGCAGAGCAAGAATATTATAATTAATATAAATTACGTTGGTCTTGAAGGGTGCGAAAATTTATCAATGAACACAACATTTACAGAGACTGAACACTAACACGATTAAAACGTCCATCTGAAAAACAAAAGATAAAATTGATAAATTATGAGAGGTACAAATCGAGAGAACTAAGGAGGGAATCTACTAATCGTTGGTTTCGAGAAGTGCAAAAGTCTGAAAACTAACATATCGATAACATATAACACAGGCCAACACACATTTTGGTGCCTGCGATGTTTTAACTGTTCCTGAGTAATTTTTGGATGCAGAATGTAAAAAATTTCTCAGATTTTGTCTATCAAATCTAGTTTTTGAGATTTTTTGAAAATATTGTATATATAATTTACGTTATAACTGTTGTAATATATAATATAACTATTGACAGTTAGAAAAAACAAAGACACATGGATTTAAGTATTTATTGCGAAAACTTAATTTACATAATTACATTAGTCACTAATCACATAAAAATTTTCTTTTATACGATTTTCTAGAATGGAGTTTACTAGGGCAGTCTCGCTGAAGGCTCCAGCATTAGTCCGCCATCATGTGGCTATCCCATCGTCCTTGATCACGATCTTCCATAGTTTTAATATCCTGATGGAATCTTTCCCTCTGTTCTTCACTACAATCACCTAAGTTTTCTGGAAAACGATCTAGGTGGCTGTGGAGGTAGTGAACTTTTTTAGTGAAAATTTTGTACTACTTGAACAAATGAACTCCAAGCGTTAGATTCAGTCTCGTTCATTGATGTGGTGAATTGTGGATCTTTAACAAGTTGCCTTATTTGAGGACCATCAAACATACCAGCTTTTAGTTTTTCCGTGCTAATGCCAGGACATTTACGTGACAAATACCCAAAACAATTTCCATCTCGATTTAAAGCCTTCACAAACTGCTTCATTAGGCCTAGCTTGATATGCAAGGGCGGAAGTAAGATTTTTTCTCTTGAAACCAAAGGTTCGTTGATCAAGTTTTGTATTCCTTGAATCATGACATCTCTCGAAGGCCAATTTTTGTTAACCCAGTGCTCATTTTTAGCTCTGCTGTCCCAAAGGCACAAAAAACAAGGATATTTTGTATAACCACTCTGCTGTCCAAGGAGAAAGTTAATCATTTTTAAATCAACACAAATTGACCACTGATGTTCTTCGTATTTAATTTTTCTCAAAACTAATGCTATTGTTTCATATTCTTCCTTCATGGTAGTAGAATAACCAATAGGAATTGAGCCATATTTGTTACCGTTATGTAAAAGAACACATTTGTTGTCCTTTATCAGAAAAAAATATACCATTTAACCTGTAACGTGTATCTCAGAAACTAGAGCTGATAGAAAAAATCTGGTGGCATTTTTTGAATCAGCACATTAAAAACATCTAAAATCAGATGTTAGATTTCCGGCACCAAATTTTTTTTTTCATTTTGTTGGCCTGTGTAATATATCGAACACGATGAATGAATATGAGAATGTAGAATTGAGTATGCACGATTACTAGAGCAGACCTTCCAGGGTGGAGTCAAGGACGAGAGACTATCAACCAGTATCATGGCTTACAACTGACCGTTGAACCATATTTGTGAAGTTCCAGGTCCACCCTGGAGAACATGAGGATTCATCAATCTGGACCTCGACATCAGTACTAAGTCATATGTAATTGAGCAGTTTACAGAGTTGGCTGAGAAATGAAATAACCTGATTCAAATCAAAGAAATAAGCATGAGAATGCAGTAAATCAGTATTTATTCTGGTGCTATATAGGTACCCATGTGAGAAATCTAGAGAGGTCTCAAAATGTATGTAAATTATGAAAATATATAATAATAAAATATATAGTTATGAGGAGAGAAATTAATGATTTGCCTCGATTTGACATATTTATGGAGCAGTACTAGAAAGGATTATAAATCTGTTTGAAGATTCTGAAATAATTCACACGTGGGCATATTTCGTACATAATGAAAAGAACATAAAAATGGTTGAACTAATAATTTTGAGAAAACATTACCTTTTGAGCAGAACAATTTAGCACGAGAATTGAATGAGAAAGACTAGAAAGAGAATTACTTAAATGAAGTGAACTGTTGGAGAAGTTTCACAAAGACATCGATTTTAATGAGAAGTCAATTCATCAACGTGACTATAGAGAGTAATAAGAAAATGTGTAGATTTTCTCTGAAAACACTGAGAGTGGGGTTGCTGCTTCGGTCAATTAGAGCACCGCAGCATCGGGGTATTATACGTGGCCACCGGAGTTGTTCAGGAGCGTCGACTAAAGAAAGATTGGAGGGGGGCTTCGCTCAATTTTTAACACCAGCCCTCGTGCAAGTATTGGAGAATAGAGAAGACGATCAATATGGCGCACCACTTCTTTTCGGTACGTCAGTTCTCAGATGAAAATTTTTCTCACGCCTGGATTGGAAGAAGAAGACTCCCAGATCACCTGATCTGGCTCCACTTGACTTTTTTTCATGGGGTCATCTGAAATCCAAGATTTACGCTACCCAGCCTGAGTCACGGAAGTGAATGGTGCCCATTTCAGATCAGATAGTACTCGATAAGATCTTCAACGTGAGGTATCGGAACACCCCCTTAGTGGATTGTGCTCACCCCTGTTAGGGAGTTGCAGTTACGGGGATGCAAAAAACGAAAAAGTTGTTACCCCCCGAATCAGAAATTGACGGTTTCGAGTGATTTTCCACATTTCTATTTTAAAGCTCGAAAATCGAGGAGTTAAATTTTCGTTGGACCACACTGTATTAGTATTCAATCATTTAACAAGATGATAATTCGTCTCATTAAAAATCGAGGCGAGGTCAAATATAATTCCATCTTAAAGAATCCTCTACCTTTGTTCCCATTATTCCTTAATGAAAAAATTCACCTCACTTCAAATATCTGCCCTTTTACCATCCACATTGTCTAATGGTCCTCCCTTTTTACCTCGTCGGAATTGGAGGTTGTTCTGGTGCGTTCTACTTTCGTGCCCGAGTATAAAACGACAATTTTTTTTCATTTGCGTAATTGAAATACCACGTAACCGTTCTCCTTCCCGGTTTACGTTGGAAACATTGAAATAACATCCAGACGTTTTCTCATAAAGGTGAAGAAAGGATATTCTTATATATTCATTAAATTGGTAGTCTGACATACTCTAGAAGGTGGAAATTTTCATTTCGAAAACGAATAGATTGCGGAGTCTAGCAAGTGTCTGATGATTTGATTGAATTTCATACGAATCTGGTTGTTAATGGATGAACCCAAGAATTCACAACAGACATTTTTCAATTTTATCAATGTAAGCGAAATTATTTTTTCTGATGATCCCAAAAAATTTTTGGGGAAGTGAATGACATAGCTTGAATACAGTACTGCACGAATTTAACATATATCTTGTTTATCCTAAAGGAGAATTAATTCTGAATAAAAATTTCGAAGTTGTTGAAACGCAGCAGTTTCTCATTTTTCATAATGCCAATTAAAATTAATTGAATTTCTACAAACCTCAAACAAAATTTGTACAAGAAGGCGAATGAATATGTTGGAAAATGAGGGTAGTGTTTCCAATGCTCTCAGTGAATCGCATGAAATAGGGGAAAATAAAGTCTCCATGTATCCTTGTTGAACTGAATTTAACTGTTTCAATAGTTCCATGTATGATCATTTTTTCATAACGTTCTGTAGTTAAAGATCTATCAAAGAAAATATGTCTCACAATTCACCTTTGACTAAGGGCACATCAAACTCCATTTTTTCATAAACATATATATAAACATATAACATAACATATTTTCTTTTCAAAGAAATACAAGAAGTGGTCGACCAAAGATGAGAGCCTCTCTGTTCGCGTTTTTTTTTTCAACAGTCTGGAGTCTGCGTTAGCTCATGTTACAGGAGTTTGAAAGGGTACATCAATTTTTTTCGACATAAATGGACGTGTAATCAGAAAATTGGAATTGAAGACGTTGATTACCGTCGTAGGAAGGCCTTCTGCCAGTGATTTCTCCATCAATTTATTGATAACTTGAATCAATATTTTTTTTCATAAGCATCTTTTTAGGGATGTCAAGTCCAAATATACGAAGATGTTGAGGAGCCAAAACAACATTCTTCATTGAGACATCAAATTTTGTTTCCATATATATATGGATACAAACGATACAACAATTATGATACTGTCAAGAGTGACCTGATCTAATCCGATGAACTTGGTACTGAACTATTCATTGTCCAGGCATACGTTTATGTTTTGTTTCGTTTTTGCGATGTCGTAGTCACCTTCCACAGTCCTGTACTTGAAGTTCAATGAAATTGTGTCGAAATTCTAGGGGTTGTATCTCAGCCATCTCGGATATTTTATATGGAAAGTTTTTGGTTGAACGACTTATTTCGATGAGTTCTACCTTCTGTCAAAAAAAGGGTCAATTTCCAATAAACCCTGTATACAAGGTGGCCATTTGAAAACGAAACAGACGAGATTACAGACGAAATAAATTTTTTCGATAGGAATGCTCGGACAGGTCGATTTCTATTTCGAGGGGGACAACTTAAGATGTAGGTTACGGACGCATAGCGCTTCAACCCTTGCTACTTCAACCCTCACCCCCAATTTTTGAATAGGGAAGATGGGGTGAGTGATAACTCATTTGAAAGGTATTTTTATACTGATTTCAGCACAGTAATTGTTTTTTCATATTATGCATTAGTTCTCGAAATATTCTCAACTAAGTATTTGAAAATGAAGTGGTGTTTTCATGGCACTTGTAGTGTTTTTTTGTGAAAAATCGACATTTTGAGCTTCAAAACATACTTCCTATTAACATGTTTATCTAAATGTCGTTCATTGTAGAATTCTGCGGTTCTATTCGCACATTGATTGTTTGCAAAAAAAAGTGAAATTATTTCCACCCGCTCTGCAATGGGGTATTTTCCTAAAACTAAAAAAAAGAATTAAAAATTATTTTTGGAAACCATTTTCCATTGGTTAGTCACCACATAAAAGGTTCCACTCAAAATTCAGTAGGAATAAAAATATAGCCTTTGAAAAAAAATTTGTGAGAGCTTGTGACGTAGAATGCCTTTACTAGAGTCTAGTAATTTTTGTGAATTCGACAACATCGGAACTGATCAAGAGGATATTATATAGAACTTGGAACATAAATGCATTTATGTATTTATGTTCCAAGATACAGAATTATATCTTCCTGAAACCGATGACAGTTTCTGACATTGTTTTAAACGTTCTTGTCAGATGATATAACTTGTGGAAATGGAGTCGAATTTTTCAAAAGCAGGCAGTGAAAATTTACCACCTGTAAACTTTTTCATATTGATGACTTTAGGAACCTATAAAATATATCAGCAATGCCTTCTTTCATCAACAATAACAGCCCAAGGAAGATCGAATATTAACTGACAATAAACAACCATAGACTCAATAATATATTATCAAGTCTATGGAGATCAGAAAACATCGATGAGAGTCATTGATGGCAATACACAACCATAGACGCAATAATATATGGAGATCAGAAAATTTGATGAGAAACGTGGATGAGTGTTCCAACGATGCCGGATTGTAAAAGTGACGTAGAATGTTTCTGGGAGAATGCCTCCGCGATGTGAATTTCCGTAATTAAAAACAGGCAAAATACAACTGTTAAAATAGAAAAAAAATACTTTTCCATATATTTGAGATATGAGGATTTCGTTGATATATATTTTGAAATTTAGGAAAATACCCCATTGAATAAACCACGTCGAACAATGAATTAGAACACATACAAGTCTCGATTCAAAACTAAGAATAATTCACATGTCAAAGAACCAGTAAGCCAACTTAATGATCTGTTCGTAATAAATAAAAAATTATCGATTCTCATTTTTTTGAAAAAGATATGAATTCAATAATCAACAAAATGAAAACATTATTGAAGCCAACTGAGAAAACACTTCATAATTAAGTCGGAAATCGTTTCACGAATTGGGACTGGAATATTTCTGTGGCATCATTAATGATTTGATTTTCTTACCTGGTAATCTGATATGTACGTATTTGGACTTTTTGGAGATTTCTATCGATCAAGTGTTACCGCATGTTATTGGAAATCCTGCAAATTATATCGAAGATAATTTAGATTGAGTTTCAGCAAGATTGAGCTTCTTCGCAATACGCTTTGTTTGTTCGACATCTTGATTAAAGATTTCTATGTCAGTGGATTGGAGGAAGGAAGCCACAGTCATGGTTGTTTTGAAGCTCAAAATGTCGATTTTTCACAAAAAAACACTACAAGTGCCATGAAAACACCACTTCATTTTCAAATACATAGTTAAGAATATTTCGAGAACCAATGCATAAAATGAAAAAACAATTACTGTGCTGAAATCAGTATAAAAATACCTTTCAAATGAGGTATCACTCACCCCATCTTCCCTTTTCAAAAATTGGGGGTGAGGGTTGTAGTAGCAAGGGTTGAAGCGCTATGCGTCCGTAACCTACATCTTAAGTTGTCCGCCTCGAAACAGAAATCGACCTGTCCGAGCATTTCTATCGAAAAAATTTATTTCGTCTGTAATCTCGTCTGTTTCGTTTTCAAATGGCCACCCTGTATATGGATACAAACGATACAACAATTATGATTCTGTCAAAAGTGATCTGATCTAACCCGATGAACTTGGTACTGAACTATTGTCCAGGCATACGTTTATGTTTTGTTTCGTTTTTGCGATGCTGGTGTCACCTTCCACAGTCCTGTATTTGAAGTTCGATGAAATTGTGTCGAAGATCTAGGGGTTGTATCTCAGCCATCTCGGATATTTTATATAGAAAGTTTTTGGTTAAATGACTTATTTCGATGAGTTCTCGAATAAACCATGTATATATGGTACCTTTATGTTATCTAGCAAAAATAGATCCTTCGTGACAGTTATAGCACCCCTTAATAATCGGGGTGGCTCGGCATTTCCCATTCCAATTCAACCAATAGAATACTTCATATGCGCAAATGAATATATTTTACCCCCCTGCACCCCGCAATATTGAAAATGATCGAGAATTCAGCTGATCGGATGAGACAGACTGACTGTGCGAACTCTGAAACGCATTATAACGTCCTGCAGGGAATCAAAGCTATTAAAGCCAACTTTGAAACATTTCCATTCTCTTCGCCCACTCAAAAAGGGTTACTTCTCGGGTTACTCCTCTCGAGGCAGCCACCTCCGCAAATGCTCACGGGACCGAGGATAATGCCTCCCTAATATCACTCTAAATATCGCCGAAACGTCCGGTTGGCAGCTCGTGCAAATCCGGCCTTATTATCAGATCCTTTTGTGAAAGGGCCATTATTTATGGACATTCATTTCGCTGTTATTTTCGTCCTTATCTGCAGTAATACACCCATTGTGCCTAAGATGATAATGAGTTTCCTCAAAGTTATGTCAACATGGAACTTTTAATACTATCCGCTTTGTGGCATCGCCGGGGCTTCCCAAGAAACCGAAAGCATCATGTCAGCGGGGGAGAGAGGGTGAACTAACAACTTGAGGCATGTGCGGTTCTAGTCATAATAGTACGGGGTATCTCGTGGAGCTGTAATTGAATTGACCCCTGTCAGAAAGTTCGGTTTATGATGTACCGAGGCAAATTCCTGTTCATCAGTGGAAAATGAAAGCGAGTCATGTCTGGTCTTGGACCTTCAGGGGCTGATTAATTTATGTAAATTTACGGGGACAAATTTGAATTTCTGGAGAGGTAGCCTTCAGTCGGGTTTTCAGGGTGATGTTGGCCCAACGAAAAACTGGAAATTTGTGGCAGTCCTAATTCTGGAAGGGCAGGGTTTATTACGTAATAAAGCACCCTGTATAATATAGTCTTATTATGAGAGTAAATAGGAAGTTACTAGACTTTTACTATCCCTTAGGCCCGTTTGCACCAATACCCCTTAAAACGAGTACAAGTGTCGTTTAAAATTAATGGACGCTTAATTTTATTCTCAGTTGCACGACTGTGGTTTAACAGAATTTTGAGTAAGGAGCCCTTAAGTTTTTATATCTAGTGATATTTCAGTTTTTTATTTTGGTGCAACTTCATTCTAGTCCAATAAAGCCATTTCATTGGTTGGCCGGTTGCTGATGATCGTTGTCATTTCATTAACCTATCTTTATTGTCCTGTCAGTCGGTTTCAAGGATATTATTATAATATTATCAAAGAGTAACAACTTTTTGTTGTTGAATTAGCATTAACATTGATAATGATAATGATTGTCAAATAAAATGTACCTGAGTTTATATAACTACAACACTTTCTTTGAAAGGTCTGTGAATTTGTTTTACTAATGTTGAACAGGAACGTGAAGAAAATGTCCTTATTGCCCTTGTTAGTACGAATACGGTGAATGATTGCCAAGCAAGTGGTGGTAATCTACAAAGGGCACTCAACTTCTCAACAGAAGAAAAGAGTTTGTTGCTAACTATAGTATGATTTGTGACACCACATTGAAAATTAAAAAAGACTGATGGCATAACAATAAAGGCAAAAGAAAAGGCTCGATATTCAATAATGAATTTATTCAATTTTCAAAATCCATCAAAAATGGGATGTTCTGCAGCCAGTTCAACAAATTATTGTAGGTTAGAATCCAGCCCTTAAATACCTAAGTGGTCATTACAGGAGCGCTTAAATATAAGGCTAGCTTTAGCCATTTAAATGTCACTTAACAGTTGGTGCAACGTAATATAAGTACTGAAGGCATTTCTAACGACGAGGGTGATCCTCCACCAAGATCATATTCCACCCAGTGCAATTGAAGGCCAAGTTATGTATCTATGATTATTTTTTTTCTTCAGTCATCATCAAGTCTTCAAATAAGTTTTGATGAAAGCTTTATTATTCACTTTTTTTCTCTTTTTCTACTCTGTTTCTTTGTTTCAGATATTATTTCGAAATGGGAAAGAGGATAAAGAAATTTTGATATCGATGGAAAAGAAGCCCTTCAACCTTCAGTATTGAAAGCTTATTCTGTAAACAAATTTGACATAACTACACTACTCACGGGGAGATAGGGTTTTTTTACTGAGGTTTTTCCCTAAGCTCTTGTATCATACTCTAAATTGTATGGTACCCCGTTACACTAACCTTTGCAAAAACTCACACATATGCTTTATTGTTTGATACCTAAAAATGTATTGCTGAATTCAAAAGATTATTTATATATATAAGGGACACTTAACACTAAGTGCGCTTGGTGCAAACGGGTCTTGAAGGAAGCTTTAAAATTAAAGAGACTGATTATGAAACCGGCCGAAAGTCTTTTTAATTTTAAAGCTTCCTTTAACGCTACTAAAAATGACAGTAAAGGAAGCTTTCTTTAAGCTTAAAGTGACTTTAAATTTGATTATGAAACTGGAAGTACCAAATTTTTTTTTCATTAGTGAAGAATTTTCAGAGCATCGATTCTTACATGGTTCCAATGTCCTTACACTTCATGAAAATCTATCCAGTAAGTTTGAATTTGTGGATAACTCAATTTCGAACCACAGGGCATATAAATTCATACATATCCTTTCAATTACAAGACTCATCCCGTGGCAAGGAAGCCATTTAGATTGATAACGGCTAATAATTTCAATGTTTGAAACTACGAATCAGCCTTCCCTTGTACATAATTACTGCAATTACGGAGATGGCAGCAGCTGCTGTAGCCATCAATGTTCAGCCTGATGCTACATCAAACTTTATTAGATCAACGCATTCATAATAGAAACGGATGTTCCAGGACTTCTGTGATTGGTAGTTATGCTGAAAATACGGATTGTGGTTTATGGTTTTCGCTTGAATCACTGGTGGAGCTATAAATGCGCCACTATTAAAATTCTATTCGCCAATGGACCACGTAAATTTTCTGATTTTTTACAATCGACAAGGAAATCTTGGTCAGAAAGTAGAATAAGTATTTATTCATCCAAATATCTATGTTCAGTAATGTTTATCAACATGAATATGTCTTAATAGTGAAGCATTGATACAAAAAAATTTGGAATTAACAGAATGTACAGAGTGTCCGCCAGAAAATGACCCTATACCTTATAAGCGAATCTATAGGAGCTACAGAAAAAAAAATTCAAGTAAAATTAATTCTGGATAAATCAGTCTTCAATAATTATTCATACAATAAGACTAACTCATTCGTATACGAAATCACATACACTGCGCAAAAAAATTAACGCACATTCTGAAAATCTCAATTTTAATGAAAGTTAACTCCACATTGATTTTATAACTTATTTTTTATGTTCTCTCGAGAAGGTTTCGAACGAAACAAGACACATTAAATGGAAGAAATATTCAGGATTTCACCGAATCTTATGTGAAAGAAGAGAAATGAACAATTTTCAAAATACTGAAATGCTGATAAGTGATTTGATACTTGGTATTTCCACCCATTGCGTTAATTACAGCTCGTCAACGACGGTTCATACTCAAAATGAGTGATCTCAAAATGTTCTGATCTAATCCTTCCCAGATTTCTCCGAGTTGGATTCCTAAGTCATTAAGAGTAGCTGGATGATTTTCTCAACTTCTCAGCCTTCTACTGAGGTTGTCCCAAACCTGCTCAATCGGATTGAGATCTGGACTTCTTGCTGGCCATTCCATTTGGGAGACTTCAACCTCTTCAAGGTACTCCTGAACGATGCGCGCACGATGGGTTCTGGCATTATCGTCCATAAAAATGAAACTTTCACAAATGTATGGGGCAAAAGGCACTACATGTTCTTCAAGAATGTTCCTTATATACTTATCAGCATTCATAGCTCCATTATCAACTACCAATAGGTCTGTGCGAGCAGTCAAAGATATTCCATTCCATACCATAATCGATCCTCCCCCGAAACCAGTAGTATTCAGGAAATTGCACTAAGCGTATCTTTCATGTGGACGTCTGTATACAAGGGAACGTCGATCACAATGGTAGAGGCAGAATCTAGACTCATCTGTGAAGAGACTCTTTATCAATCGGCCTCTTCCCAATGGATATGCTCTCTCGCAAAATCCAAACGCGCCCTTCGGTGGGCTGGGGTAAGAGCTGAGCCTCTTGCCGCGACACGAGGCCTTAAATCATATTCTCTGAGGCGATTTCTTATTGTCTGAGTGCTAATTTGCACCTCATGAGTTTGCTCAAGCTGAATTTGAAGGAGGCGAGCGGTTGCAAACCGTTGTCTCAACGAAGAAACTCTCAAATAACGTTCTTGAATGGCAGTTGTTACGCATGGTCTACCCTGTCCTAGTCTTCGGACATTCACACCTGTCTCCCTGAATCGCTGCAACATTCTGGACACACTTGTGTGGGAAACTCCAAACCTTTCTGCAATTCTTGTGTATGTCCACCCTTCTTCTCGCAAAACTACCGCTTGGGTACATTTCTCTTGGGTCAAATTGCGTGTTTCGCGTTGCATAGCGATCGAGTGTAGAAAATCAAACGAAAGAAAAACTATTGACCACTAGAATTGATCGAGAAAAACTCATTGTAGAATGGAGCCAATACATTCAAAATCTGATAATATAATCTTTTTTTATTCCTACTGGGAAAAAACATCTGTATTGAAAAAAACCATTGAAAGTGGATAACATATGCATGCATAATTCTGATAAAAATAATTATCCTTGAGAACAGCTTCAGTTGTAGAATAAATTTGAGATTTCCATAATGTGCGTTAATTTTTTTGCGCAGTGTATTTACAGGGTATTTTCAGAAGTGAGGCTTTTTTTTTGCCAGAAGGTAGAACTCATCAAAATAAGTCGTTCAACAAAAACTGGTCCATATAAAATATACAAGATGGCTGAGATACAACCCCTAGAAGTTCGACAAAATTTCATTGAATTCCAAGTACGGGACTGTGGACGGTGACTCCGGCATCGCAAAAACGAAACAAAATATAACCATATGGCTGGTCAATGAGTGGTTGAATACCAAGTTCATCGGATTATGCATCAGGTCACTTTTGGGAGAATCATAATTGTTGTATCGTGCAATTTAGGGTGAAAAAAAACGTTGAAAATCGAGGCAGTTTCTTAAAAGTGCTTACGTTAGTTATGTTGAAAAAATTCTATGATTTTTCTCCATTTCATCCCATTTTTACGACGATTGCTGGAATGTTCGAACAAGAAGATTGTGATGCCCATTGTGAAAAAAGGCTGCCAATAGACTTGAAGAACGCCAGCAAAATATATCATTCACATAAATTAAGAATATTAAAGATCCTAGATGGGAACCCTGGGGAACATCTTGTAAGAGATAACTGTCCTAAATAACGCAACAAGAAGTATGGCTCTTTGAACTAATTTAGGGTCTAACTAGTCCCGTTATTTAATAGCCAGACCTCCTACATCGATTATAATTCAACTCACAACAACCTGAAACTTTTCCAACTCCTAGTCAACCTCGAAATTGTCAAATGAAAACGGAACATCATTTATTATGGCGTTGTATTTGCGCGGTGCATGCCAGAAGCCACAAAAAAGAACAGCGGTTGCTCTCTATCGAATGTATAATTCAATAATGAATTATTTCGTTTCAATTCAGATAGTGAAAATGCGGTTCAAATTTCCTGCACCCGACATGACAAAACATGACGTCTGTCTGTGGCTGGTTGTTTATCAAATCTGCTTCAACCGTAGGATTCAAAACGACAGCCATTTGCTTTGTTATACATGCGAATTAATTACCATAAAGATAATTCTATCACATACAAATTATGGATTGTTCCGACCGTGAATTCTGCATTCCAGTACCTATGTTTTTGGACTAAATTACGTTTATATAGCGTTCAAAATAGTTTGATTGAATTCAAATTGAATAATACACATGGTACAGAAATTGCATGTCATTTTCAGCCACGTGGGGCCATTCGCCTTTTTTACTACATGCTTAGCAAAGTCATTATTTATTTGCATTCCACTTTTTGTCCAACTTATGCAATCTTCCCAATAAATACATAGAGTTCTGAAGCAATGGTGTAATTTTCCATATCTCCATTTAAGACACAGTTAGGAGGCTATTTTTGTATAATTCTACCTAATAGTTCGAGCTGAATAAAATGAATAATATATTGTTAACACAGGGTGCTCGATTTTAACTGTTACAACTTTATTTTATCGAAGTCCGCAGTTGTTAAAATAATATCTATACGGAATGTTTTCAAAGGCGAGTCTCTTTTTTTTTGACAGAAGGTAGAACTCATCAAAATAAGTCGTTCAACTAAAAATTGTCTAGATAAAATATCCAAGATGGCTGAGGTACAACCCCTAGAATTTCGACAAAATTGCATTGAATTTCATGTAGGTACAGATCTGTGGAAGGTGACTCCGGCATCGCAAAAACGAAACGAAACATAAACATATGGTTGGACAATTAATGATTCAGTACCAAGTTCATCGGATTAGATGCAACAGGTCACTTTTGAAAGAATCATAATTTTTAAATCGTGCAATTTAGGGTGAAAAAAAATGTAGAAAATCGAGGCAGTTTCTTGAAAGTGCTTATTTTAGTTATGTTGAAAAAGTGCTATGATCTTTTTCCATTTCATCTCATTTTTACGACTATTGTTGGAATGTTCGGACAAGAATATTGTGATGCCCATTGTGAACAAATTCTCGAATGATTTAGACGAATTTTGTTGGTGAGATTTCGAAGTATTTTTTTATATTTTTTACACTTGTGTCCTAAGCCCCTTGTGTCAGTTGGTATAGAAATGAGTCATTCCATAAAATCGTGTAAGTGTAACAATAACGATAACAATTCGGCAATTCTAAGTTTCCATTTTCATTACCACGTAAATATCGAACGAGCCAATATCCTAAACGAAACCACATGGTCGAATCAGAAGATAAGTTTTTTTCTACTGCGATAATTCAGCTAACAAACGGTCTAAGGTCGTATTATGATCTATTTCAGCAATCATTTTCAATTAAACTTTCAACTTTGCCCTTTTGAAAGTTTTGTATAGGTGATTTTTGATGAAACGCTTTATTTTGACCAGTTCTACCTTCTGTTGAAAAAAAGTCTCACCTTCAAAAACACCCTGTATTTTGTCGAACTCGAGCCTTTTTTAAAATTACAGAAAATATTGAATTATACTGCACGGATTTTAGAACACCGAACCATGTTTGCAAGATCCTGTATTCCATTTTTTTTGGAATTTAATCTGAATAAATCTCGTAACTTCATGATATTGAATTAGACAAAGTGTTTAGGAACTGCTGCCAATTTTTTCCTCTTATTGAACTCTGGCACACTTCATTTTCATGAGGCACACTATGCTTTTTTCAACACCACTTGATTCAATGCTAGAAAATGAGGAAAACCTTTCGTAAGAGAATTTTTTTCAGTAACAAATCAATTTGGGATAAAATATTCATATATCAAGAGAAATAAATTATGTAAAAATCTTCTTGAGTACCTTCGAATGACTAAGGAGTCACCAAATGAGCTGATTGAGCTGATAAACACCCACGAGTTTTCACAAGAAGCCTTTGATAGAATGTATCATCTTTAATAAATTTCATGGGGATATCGGAGAATGACCTATATTAGGGATTTTCATTTAAAGAATGATTAAAGGGTATCAAATATACCCACTATCATTTATTTTCATCCAGCAAATGGTGGAAAGTAATCACGTAGATTTAACCAGGTGAAATTTCAGACTTTCGAAAAAAAATTGTCTATATTCGGCGTAGGTCTAAAGAAAAAATGTAAGGAAAGCTTGAAAAAGAGAACTCGGCAAATAATAGCCGTCTATTTTCTTGAATCATTAATTTTCATTGTCAAAGAGACGCCTCGAGATGAAGCGAGTCTTAAGGGGGCACTTAGTTTCAATCTGGGGGCTTCGAATGAAACACTTTTGCTTTCTTCCCTTTTTATTGATTGTCTTTCGTTGCAGTTCAGCACTCACACTTAACTTTGAATTAGTTGGCGAAGTTAGGATTTGAATATTTAGGATGGATTAGGCAAGATTTGTGTCTTGGAATTTCATCGAGCTTCGGTCTTGACGAATTTTCAGCTGACACATCTTTTTCGGGATTTTTCGAAGGTCAACTATCGACATGCGTATATCCCAGAGAAATAACCATAGATTTAATTGTGGTAAATATTTTTAAAGGGAAACTCTTTAAGTGATAAATCTCGAAATTTCATCGAGCTCGGTACAACGGATGTGTGTTGGCAGTTTCTACACTCGTATCTCACAGAATAATCATTGCAGATCTGAATGCGATGCATATTCTAGAATGACTTGCAGAGATCTTTTATGGCAGGTCATGATCGTACAGGGCTGCATTCCAATAATACCGCTAGAATACAACATAATGGCTCTACAACCGACTATTTCTTAACCAACTTTGGAATAAAACAAGGCTGCGTGTTAGCGCCTTTACTATTCAATATTTTCGCCATAGCTCTCTCAATAATTGCTAACATGAGTATGCCTGTAAGGCCCGTTTGCACCAATCCTCCTTAAATTGAGTACTTAACTAAGCGTAGTTTGAAGTTGATGGACGCTTAATTTTATTGTCAGTTGCACGACTGCGGCTTAACAGAATCGTAAGGGGCCCTTAAGTTTTCATATCTAGTGATATTTCAGTTTTTTATTTTGGTGCAACTTCATCCTAGTCCAAGAAAGCCATTTCATTGGTTGGCCGATGATCGTTGTCATTTCATTAACCTAACTTTATTGTCCTGTCAGTCAGTGTCAAATAAACTATAATATTATTATCAAAGAGTTACAACTCTTTGTGGCTGAATTAGCATTATTATTGATAATGGAATGGATTGTCAAATAAAAGGTACTTGACGTTATTAGAAAAACCACAGCACTTCTGCAGCCAGTTTATGAGTTCAACAAATTATTTTAGGTTAGAATCCCGCCCTTAAATACCTAAGTGGTCATTACAAGAGCGCTTAAATTTAAGGCAAGCTTTAGCCACTTAAATGTCACTTTACAGTTGGTGCAACGTAATTTAAGTTAAGGGTTCATTTTAAGGGACACTTAACACTAAGTGCGTTTGGTGCAAACGCCAACTACTGATTACTGATTACTGATTGCTGGGTGTGTTGGACGGATAAACCCAAACCTGCCACTGCGACCAACGGTCTATTGTAGCACACAAGCATGCTCAAAGAGCTAGATCTCACCCTCTAGTCCCATCCTACCCAAAAAGGAGATGATGTCGGAGGGGGAGTGATTCTTGAGTTCCTCTAGGATCATCTTCGGAGAGCCGAAAACTCCAAGTCTGACCCTGTCTGCCGCCGGGCAGTCACAGAGGATATGCTCAATTGTTTCGTCTTCCTCTAAGCAGAGTCTGCAGAGTGGGTCATTGACGATGCTGAGTTTTTTGAGGTGGGCTCTGAGTCTGCAGTGTCCTGTAAAAACCGCTATTATGGATCTCAGATTAGTTCTAGAAAATTCTAGCCAGCGACTGGTGTATGGGCTGGGAGGAACTGAAATAGCCCTATGCGAGTGACGCAATCCAGGACGGTTGCGCCAGCGCTCTAGGACCTTTTGCCTTATCCAGCTGTTGTTTCGGTCCCTGATTAAGGAATTAGAAATTCCTATACTGGGTTCCGGGCCAATAAGCGTTGATGTCGCGCCTTCTCTGGCTAGAGCATCCGATACATCGTTGCAACGCCAACTAAGAGGTGTTGGATTAAGGTTCAGATTTGATGAAGGCCTGTTCAACCTGAGGCCTGAGGCGCCTCAGAGCGAAAACCCGTACAAAGTTTATCACGAAACTTTAATATGCAGACGACACTCAGAGGATGTAGAGCTCTAGGCCTTAGACTCAATATTGACAAAACCAAAATCTTGGTAAATCCGCCCCAAAGCCTTCAAATAGATATCAACCGGGAGGATGAAACTCTAGAACAGATCGAGCAGTTCAAATACTTGGGAAGCTTCATAAATACTAGGGCTAACCTAGGCACGGAAATACACAACCGTATCAATTCGGAATCACGGGCATTCTGGAAGCTAAAGCACAGAGTGTTTTAAAATCACGACCTCAATCTGAAGACCAAGACAGCTGTTTACAAAGCAGTCCTCCCAACGCTTCATTATTGAAGCGAAAGCTTGACGCCCCACAGTCGACACATTAAAGAGCTTGAACAAACGTAACAACGTCATCTGAGACTTATAACAAATAATGCACATCAGATGGTTCCACAAAGTTTCAAATGCAGAAGTCTTGCAGCGCGCGAGTTGTATAACAATTGAGACTCGAGTAACGAGGGCCCGACTCAGATAGAGCGGCCACATTCTGAGGATGCAAGACACAAGACTATCCAAAATGGCTCTGTATGGCGAATTCACAGAGGGATCTCGGAAACCAGGAGGCCAGTATAAGCCGTTTAAGGATTCAATGCATCAATCCCTGAAATCAGTTGATGCCAATCATAACTGGGAACAACTAGCGTTAGACAGATCATAGTGGAGGTCTTTAGTACAGAGTAATAATGGAGACTCAAGAAGAATACAGCGGTGGCCAGATCTGGTTGGTGACTATCCATGCCCGGAGTGTGGAAGGATCTGTAGGTCACGGTTGGGTCTGTTCAGTCTAAGGAGTAGTATAACAACTTAGCTCTGTATGGCGAATTTACAGAGGGAGCTCGGAAACCAGGAGGCCATTATAAGCGGTTTAAGGATATACTGCATCAATCCCTAAAATCGATTGATGCCAATCAAAACTGGGAACAACTAGCGTTAGACAGATCATAGTAGAGGTCTTTAGTCCACAGTTATAATGGAGACTCGAGAAGAATACAGCGGCGGCCAGATCTGGTTGGTGACTATCCATGCCCGGAGTGTGGAAGGATCTATAGGTCACGGTTGGGTCTGTTCGGTCTAAGGAGTAGTATAACAACTTAGCTCTGTATGGAGAATTTACAGAGGGAGCTCGGAAACGAGGAGGCCTTTATAAGCGGCTTAAGTATATACTGCATTAATCCATAAAATGAGTTAATGCCAATCATAACTAGTGTTAGACAAATCACAGAGGAGGTCTTTGGTCCACAGTTATAATGGAGACTCGAGAAGAATACAGCGGCGGCAAGATCTGGTTGGTGACCATCCATGCCCGGAGTGTGGAATGATCTGTAGGTCGCGGTTGGGTTTCTTCAGTCACAGGAAAGCACACAGTCTCAAGTAGCCCTAAGAAATGATAAGTTTGATCGCACCGTTTGGTTTTTAACGTCCAGTTTCATTATAAAATTTAAAGTCACTTTAAGCTTAAAGCTTCCTTTACTGTCATTTTTAGTAGGGTTGGACGGATAAACCCAAACCTGCCATTGCGACCAACGGTCTATTGTAGTAGGGTTAAAGGAGGCTTTAAAATTAAAGGGACTTTAGGTTTGATTTGAAACCGGCCGTTAGTCTTTTTGTAGATTCATTCTTGTTAACGAGATTCAGCAATGAATCAGGGCTGAGTTGTGAAGTTTGTGAGTTGATAGTCTTGCTTCTCGTCCATTATAATATATATAAGGGTGCAAGGTCTTACAGTGACTGAAGACTGGCTAATGGTACTAGGCATCTCCATAGCCGCAGTAAGGTTACAGTGGCATGCCTTCGACGTAAAGGGGCATGCCAGTCAATTTTTTCGAGTTTGTTCAGGTTTTGTTGACGCTCCAAACATAACAATCAGGTGCTGCCCTAAGTTTTGGCACAGAAACTGTAATTGCTTTCGATTGACTCCCAGTCGATGTTGGGACTTTCCGAAAACCAGTACATAATCCACACATAACCGAAAACCCCCCACTCGACAATCCCGCGGATTTCCCTCTTCATTTCCGATAGAGCCGTTCGAGCCAGACGCGCTCCATCCAGCTCTCAATCGACTAGAAAATCGGGATTTTTCCCTGCGCCTCCGAAATCCTCGAAATAGAAACAAAGGAGGCATCTGTCGGCGGCGTTTTAGTTCACCGACAGCTCATAAATCTGGCCGAAATCGGCGTCGTTGTACCCGTCGATAAATCAGGCGATGAATAAGTGGAAACTGTCATCGGCCGGGACGGATTTACGAGTGACGGGATAATTCGAAAAGTAGCGGGTAACACGCCGAACGGAATAATGCCAATTCAAGTCGCGTCCTCGACAAAGCGCGGCTATGTTTGCCGATATTGCGTCCGGGTTCGCAATTGAAATTAGCTTGTACGTTGGGTCCTGATACAATTTTCCGGTTGGACGTTTCGTTTCGGGCGCCAATAAATGACTCTTTTCATCGAAGACGTCATTTATCCAATACAATTTAACGACGTCACATGTTGCACCAGTGAGTAAGTCCCGTTCTTCGTTTCGAAGCACAGTTTTAAGGCGCGTACTCACTTCTTTCTTCTTCTTCTTCTGCTAGGACGATGTCCTGTTTTCTCCAACTTTCATTCGATGTCCTGTGACGATGAAGTCCAGGAGTCAGCCCATCTCTTCGGTGGTCTTCCTAAGGGTCTAGTTGTGTTCGGTTTCTCCTTGTATGCGGCTTTGGCGAGTCTATCGTCCTGCATCCTCTATACATGCTGTCTCCATTCTCTTCTTCCCCCTCGTGACCACCTTACGACATCTGGCATATTATCGCACCGCTCCCGGATCTCACTGCTTCGCTGTCTGTCCCACAGTGTAACGCCTGCGATCGCTCGAAGGGTCCTCATTTCGGTTGTTCGTAGTGCTCTTTTCGTCCGGCTAGTGTCCGCTCTCGTTTCTGCTGCGTAGGTGAGGATGGGCCTCACTGCTGTTCTGTAGATCCTTGCCTTGCTGGTTATCGACATGCATTTGTTCTTCCAAATAGTACTGTGCAGACAGCCAGACACTCTTGCTGCTTTATTCACTTGTGCTTTCACCCCGTCATATGTGTTTCGGCTGCTTGAAGCTATTATCCCCAGGTATTCAAAACTCATCACTTGTTCGATTGGTTGGTCGTTTAGTGCTAGTTTGCATCGTATCGGTTCCTTGCTGATGGTCATAGACTTGGTTTTCGATATCGAGATGCTCATATTATATTCCTTGGCGGCCTGGTTTAGCTCGAATAGCAGTCGCTGCAAGTCGTCCTCATTCTCTGCTATGAGAACCGCATCGTCAGCGTAGCACAATATTTTGAATTGGATTTGTCCCATCCTGTAACCTCGCCCTACCCTCTTCACCCGGCTTATGATGTGGTCCATTACCAGGTTGAAGAGTTCTGGACTCAAGCTATCTCCTTGCCTGATACCTATCGATATCGGTATTTCCTCTGTGGTTGAGGTGCCTGACTGTATTCTTGTGCTGTTGTTGGTATTGAGTTGTTTTATAAACTGGATAATATTGTTGTTGACTCCTCGTTCTTGGAGGATTTTTAGCACATCCTTTAGTTGCACTCTATCAAATGCTTGAGTTAGGTCAGCAAAGCAAAGGAACGCAGGTTTGTTAAATTCTATGGACTTTTCGATGATTTGTCGCAATATGAATATAGCGTCGATTGTTGACCTATTCTTCCTAAAGCCTTGTTGTTCTTCGTTGATGCTGATTGTACTTGATAGATGTTGGGTTATAATTTTGGTGAGCAGCTTCATAGTGGTGTTGAGCAGGCTTATGCCTCGATAGTTCCTTGGGTCTTTCTTTGCTCCCTTTTTGTAGATAGGTATTGTGATGCTAGATTTCCATTCCTGGGGTACTTCTCCTGTGGACATTATCATACTGAAAAGATGTGATAGCTCCATCATCAATTCATCGCCGCCATATTTGAGCATTTCGTTGGTTATTTTATCTGGGCCTGGTGATTTTCTGTTCTTCAATTTGTTGGTTGTTGCTTCGATCTCTGTTTTGTCTATAATGTATTCGTCTATGTTGTCGGGCACGGTCCATAGATCTGCTTGTTCTTCAGTATTGTACAGACTCTTGAGGTGGTCTGTCCATTCTTCAGCGGTGATATTGACTGTGATCTGTTCGTTAACTGGTCTCTTCTGCGATCTAATGAGGTTCCATATTCTCCGTTGTCCTCCGTACATGTCATGTTGCATGTCGGTGGAGAACTTTTCCCAATATTCTTTTTTGATTTGTCTTATTTTAATATTGGCGTACTCACTGCGGCCATAAAAATGCCATAAAATGTGAGTACCGACAAGTCTCGGATCGCTTCGAAGTCCGCGACGAACGAGGAAGGTCATAAAATTTTATGGGATTTTTATGGCCGGTTGCTGTTGCTGCTCGCCAATGAGTGCGCGCCTTTAGGCTTGCCGCAGACATGCAACTTCTCAGTTGCGCAACAGTTTGATTGCAAGCGGTTCGAGGGCGTACACGAAGGCAATCGCTGCAACTTTTCAGTTGCATGTCTGCGCGGCCCCATATAAATGCATTGTACTCACTTCTGCAACTAAACAGTTGCAAAATTAAAAATTACATGTCTGCGGTAGGCCTTACTTTCCTTTGAGAGTGGCGAAGACCGATCTCGGGTCGCTTCGAAGACTGCGACGAACGAAGAAGGTCGTAGAATTTTATAGGATTTTTATGGCCGGTTGATGTTGCTGCTCGCCAGTGAGTACGCGCCTTAAAGATTTGGAAATCTTGGTGCTCTCTAACCAAGTAAATCTCATCAGTGAATCTCCCAAGGATAATACAATCAAAAAATGAGTACTGGTAGAATCGGGTGACTTGGGACAGTCCTGTAACTTGGGACAGTTACCCCCCTTGCAAATTTCTTTGTTTCTTACCATTTATGAGCGAAGGGACAAACTTATAAGATTGTGTAGCGTCTTTTCTGTTAGTTTAACAATTAATTCCTGTTGAGTTTGCCGTGACCAGAGCGTTTGAATCGACAGGAAAAATTAACCATTTCAGAAGAGTAAAAGCGCGTTTTTTTATGGCCCTTGAACTTTCTAGTGTCCTTTACATGTGTTTCAATTTGTGCATGTGTAATTTTTTTTTCTGGATACGGGAGATATCGGAATATTAGATATGTCATGAAACAAGGTTGTTTACAAATCAAACGGCAACACGGATCTCACCCAATTATTTTGTTGTTTCATTGCTTGACTTGGGACAAACAATGACGAATAGATACAAGCGGCGCATTGGCAGCAGGATATATGCCGATTTTTCGCAGGCAATTATTATTTACGTTATTTCCACAAAGAAATCACCGAAGAATGAAAGAAATCAAAGTTCACTTTTTTTGTTTTTTTACATTTGAGTTGCAATATATTCATTTTCGCAGTAATAAGGGTTTATCATTTAATTTCCATACCGAATTTCAACTATATAGGGGAGACTGGGGAGGGTTGATACGTTTTTTGGAATTTTTATTTTGGAAACTGAATTATATGAAGAAACAGGACTTTTCTTATATTATATAATTCTTCAATTAATCGATCAACAAAATAAATATAGAAGTCTCAAAACATAAACATCTTATTCTGTACAGAACGTTGAACACCAAAAACATGCAAACTGTCTCAAGCCTCCCCACATATGGGAGGATTGATACGATTTACTGGGAGGCATGAGACACAAATTGAAAATATAAGTCCCATTGGCATCACTTGCAAATGTCACATATAAAAATTTTTGTGCCTTTTCTAACACCGGCAGATTCTTCGTCGCGCCATTGCGAGCACACCTGACACCTGATCCAGAATTCGTTTGATCTAGAGGATTAAAATGAACCATTGCAATATATATATATATATAGGCTACATCTTCGCCCTCTCAGTCATATTCTTCAACCGTGTCATCCTCATTGTCCGAAATACCCCGGTCTACATACTCTTTCTTTCGTATACCTCTTTTGTTTGATTTTCTTGGTTATTGTTCTGCCTCGGCTATGTATGCTGCTGGATGTACTAGGATTATTTAGCTCAGTAGGTAGTTCAGCAATGATACTAGCTTGCTTAGGTCCCCTAGGTGTAGAAAAATCAGGAAATGGTCGGTTAGTCACTTCCGCACAAGAAAAGTCGGCCTCGTTAAATACATGGGGATTGTGAGGATGAATTCCAGTTGTTAAAAATCCTCTTGTTATGTTGGATGGTGAAAACGCCTTCATGTAGGCCTATCCAACTAGCTACGGAATATTTTTTGAAGATGATACATGTACCAGGCCTCCCCACGAGAAATGTCTCAAACCTCCCTGAAAGCAATTTTTAAAGTGATTCATGTTTTCATCTTACACTCAATATTTCGAAAACCGAATAAAACTGTGATTGAGTAGTTTTATGCATATTTCCCAGTGACATGTTTGTTTATGCCGAAGAATCAATGCATGATCATAAAACCCTTAGGTCACTTGAGTTGAAACAATTTCTCACCTCGAAACACTCTTTGTTGAATATTTCACAAACAAACTACTGTTAGCCTTACAGATTAACGTCACGCAATGCCCTCTGCCAAAGAATAGTGTTCACTAGTATAATACTTTTGAAAACGGCTACAGACCGCGGATATAAGCCTGTATCAAAAGTTAATGGTAGAGTGATGGTGAGATGAACATTTTGAGTACAGCAATTCTATTTTTAAGAAAATTAGCTCATGTCTCCCTAACCCATGGGAGAGTTGAACAGAGGGCGAGGGAGACTTGACCATAAGTTTGTCTATGTTAAGGTTTTCATCATCAGATGTATCAGCATATGGAATACATATTTTCTATTTCAGAGTCACTCTGCCTTATTTCCGAGATGTTTTCTACTTTTTGAACCTTTGTTTATTTTTTTATATTCATTTGTATTATTCAATTTTATTTTTTGATCACTGATTATGTCTCCCGACCATAGCATGGGTCAAGTCTCCCGCACTCCCTTGTAGTCTATTCAACAGATGTTTTCTTGAAACTCTTACAACTATTATTAAAAAGGCTCATCGTTTGTAAAACAATATTAATCAATAAAAGCAATGAAACTAAATAACACCACGCAACTATTAAACTTTTCAGAGAGTGTAACAAACCAAAATTATTCAATTTCTCACTTCCTAACAATAAAATCACGTTTAACCCTCTCACTCTCACTCACTTGTTACGAGTATGTCGCAAGCTATTAACGATATCGGTAGCGCGAAATTTGAATTGAAATATTTGAGGTGGTTCAAGTCTCCTACCTGAGCAAGTCTCTCGGACTCCCCCTATCGAAAAACACTTTACATTCTACGATGGTAGGAAGGAAGATTGAATAAAGCGAATCCATTATCCTTAGATGGTGTAAAATCAAGAAGGAACTGGAGACTAGAGCTGCAGTAGTCGGGGTTGCCACCAGATGCTCACTGTCGTTAGGCTTCTGCCCTAGTACCTTATAGGCAGATAATAATGGGGTCAAGGATGCTTCAGTGAAGGATGACATCTGTCGTTATGGCTGTGCGACACATGAAACTATCCATGACATCACCGGGGGATGTCAGAAGTTTGCGGGCACGGAGTACAAAAATAGACATAATGCTGCTGCCAAGATTCTTTACCAAGAATTGGCACTAAAACACCAACTTCTAAGTTCGAAAAAGGTTCCTCATTACAATTACCATCCGGATGCTGTGTTGGAAAATAAACATTACAAGCTCTACTGGGATCGCAAGGTTCTCACAAACCTAAAAATAACTCACAATAGACCAGACCTCATATTGCTCAATAAGGATGAGGACAGAGCACTATTCATCGACGTGGCGATTCAAAAAATAACAATCTTCTGGATAGACACACCGAAAAAATTCCAAAATACAGAGATCTAGAGGAACAAACCAGAATGTATCCATTCAATAAGATGAACACATAAATATTTGTGTTGCTGGTTTTTATTAGTGAACGAAGAATTGAACAATACTGTAGGTCGGTCCTGGTCACTCAACGAATATTCTTTTTAGAATTGATTATTTTAGGATAGAAAATTGAAAAGCTTCTGATGAATTGACTGATGTATTTTCGACTGTCTTTTTATATTAACGAATCACCCTAGTAACTAATATGACATGAACACGCACGCTATTTTAATGAAAATTAAACATACTCCCCGGGCTGAACCGTTGAGGTTAAGAATTGAAAATAAAGAGTTCTAAAATTGCGATATATTTTAACACTTCATATTAAGATTCAATATTGTTATCGCAATATGGAAGAGGGCATATTTTAGTGATTGATCTAGTGAATGTTCCTCCTTGAGTTTTAACTTTGACAATACGAACGCGTGAGTCTTTGCCCTTAATCAATTCAATAACACGTGCTAGTGGCCATTTGAGCGGAGGTGTTGCTTCATCCTTCAAAATACAATATCATTTACATGAATATTATTATAAGGAATGAACCATTTAGGTCTATTTTGTAATCTATTCAAGTAGTCGGTTTTCCAACGTGCCCAGAAATGCTGTTGAATTTGGCCGCATTTCTGCCAAAGCGATAATCTATTCATTGGAGAACAAGTGATATCTTTTTCTGGATAAGTTGTCAAACTAGTCCCTATCAAACAATGTCCTGGTGTTAAAACGTTAAAATCTGAAGGGTCATTGGAAATGCCACAGATGGGGCGTGAATTAAGTACTGCCTCAATTTGGGCTAGTACAGTACTAAATTCCTCGAAAGTGAAAATATAATTTTTCATAATTCTTATGAGATGATATTTTGCGCTCTTAATGGCTGCCTCCCACAGGCCACCATGATGAGGTGAACGAGGGGGAATAAATTTCCACTGAATATTGTTTTGAACAGCATACCTTTGCAATATTTCAGAAGTTCCAGGTTTTCTGAAGAATTCATTTAATTCCTTCAACTGTTTTTTTGCGCCCAGGAAATTAGTGGCATTGTCAAAGAATATTATAGAAGGATTTCCACGTCTAGCTATGAATCTTTTTAGAGTGAGTAGAAATGACTCTGTACTTAACCCTGAAACCAATTCGATGTGAACTGCACGAGTTGTCATACAAACAAACACTGCCATATAGCATTTCATAAGTGGAGACCTTCTCAGCGGAGAAGATTTTATTAAATAAGGACCACCAAAGTCAACAGAGGTGTTTGTGAAAGGGCGTGATACTTGAAGCCTTTCCTTCGGAAGATCTCCCATTAATTGTGAACACAATTGTGGTTTGAATTTATAACAAGTATGACATTTATTAATGATACGCTTTATTTCTCTCAGTCCATCTAGTGGCCAATATTTAAGTCTGATACTCGAAAGCGTGTTTTGAGGGCCTGCATGCAATAGTTTCAAATGTTCTGATTTCAACAAAAGTGTTGAAATATGATTTTTAGAAGGAAGTAATATGGGAAATCTTTGATTGAAGGGAAGAATAGCATTTGAGAGTCTACCCCCAACTCTCAGAATACCCATGGAATCGATAAATGGATTGAGTTTTTGAATAACTTTGTTTTTCAATATCTTTTCGTTCTTTATATTTCCTATTTCACAGGAAAAATACCGTCGTTGAGTAACTTCAACAATTTTGATCCTTGCTGAGTTGAGTTCAGTAACAGATAACGAATCAATCAATTTTTTGAATGGTCTTCTGCAATTTTGAATGAATCTGAGGCAATAGGCCATTACCCTTTTTAAGTGAAATAAATCAGAATACTGTGTGAAAACATCATAAATATCCAAAGTGTTTTGAACGAAATGAACAGTTTTCTTTTGCTCTGGAAGATTACCAAAGAATTCCTTGACATTGAATAGGGTTAAATCAAGGTCTGGTTGAAAAAAGAAACTGGGACCGTGCCACCACAAATCTGAGACTATCAATTGTGCTGGCAATGTACCTCTGGAGAGTAAATCAGCAGGATTGAGTTTGGAACTTATATATCTCCATGTGGCACCTTTTGAATTTTCTTGGATTTGAACTACCCTATTAGAAACAAACACAGACCAACGGGATGGATGAGATCGGATCCATGCTAACACTATTTCTGAATCAGACCATAGATTAATGGAATCAATATTTTGTAAGTGGGATGACAATGAATTAGAGATTTTTGAAATTAGTTTTGATAAGAGTACAACTCCCATCAATTCTAGTTTAGGTATAGATAAGATTTTCAATGGTGCAACACGACTTTTAGCTGTTATCAGCTTTGAAGAGACAGATTTATTCAAATAGACTGTCCTTAAATGAATACAGGCTCCATATGCCTGAGAGCTGGCATCGGCAAATCCGTGAATTTCATGTCGTAAAATTTTTGATTCAAATTGAAGAATAGTTCTTGGAATTTTTAATTGGGAAAGCATTGAAAGACCTTTTAAGGCAGTCTTCCAATCAAAAAGAAGTTCTGAACTTATGTTTTCATCCCATCCAATTTTTGAAATCCAAATTTTTTGCAAGAGAATTTTCAAACTAACAACAAAAACAAAAGGATTTATGATTCCTAGAGGATCATAAATGGATGCTATGGTGGAGAGAACTTCTCGTTTACTATAAGATTCTTTCATTGAAAATTTTGGCAATGCAATTCTAAAATTATCAGAACGCGAATCCCATAGCATACCTAAAATTTTGTTTGAAGATTTTCCTGAATCTAAAGTATAATTTTCCTTGTGAGAATTTTTTGAAATAGAATTTAAGAATTCCTGAGAATTTGAACCCCACTTGTGGAGTGATATGCAAGCTGATTGTAAGCAATTAGTGAGTTGATGGTGAGCCTCAATCAAAGTTGATACATCATGACAGCCAAAAAGAAAATCATCCACATAACAGGAGTTCAGAATTGCTTCGCTTGCGAGAGGAAATTTCTCCCTATTTTGCATTGCTAGTTCTTTTAAGCATCTTGTACTTAAGAAGGGGGCTGAATTTGTGCCATAAGTAACTGTTTTCAATTCTATACACTTCAGTTTATCTTGAGGATTGTCACGCCACAAGATGTTCAATAAATATGTGTGATTAGGATTTATTTGAATTTGCCTAAACATTTTTTCAATGTCAGCAATAAGAACGTACCTGAATGTACGAAAACGTATTAATATATCGAATAAGTCTGGTTGTACAGTATAACCTTTAAGCATAATATCATTAAGAGAAAAACCAGTTGAGGTTTTCATAGAACCATCAAATACTACACGAAGCTTAGTTGTGATACTTTGATCACGAATGACACAATGATGAGGTACGAAATATTTGTTAAGGGACAATTCATTGGTTAGAGTTGAAGGTACAATTGCTGCATGTCCTAAGGATAAATATTCATTGATGAATTCTGAATATTGGGCCTTTCGTTCAGGGAAACTTTCAAGTCTCTTTTCTAAATTTAAAAATCTCTTTTTTGCTTGAGAGAATGAATCACCTAGTTTGGAAGGTTCATTTGGACCTTTGAATGGTAGGTCAACCTGAAATCTACCAGACGGCAACCGAATGGTTGTGTCTTTGAATATTTGTTCAGCTTGTTGCTCTGCTTGAGTCAATATAGATTCAGATTGAATTTGTACTTCTTCAATTTCCCAAAATTTGGTTAAAGTATCATTCAACATATCATCTGGATTGGCAGTAGGTTCTGTACATTCGAATAAATATTGTGATGCATTTAAATGAGTTGCACGAGACATGCATCCTGACTGAGGAATATTTCCAGCAATTAAATATCCTAGATGTGAATTTTGAAGAACAGGCAATCCAGGACCTAATTTAATTATAACATCAGTAATGATGTCAAAGTATATGTCTGCACCCAAAAGTATATCAACATTAGATGGAGTGTTGAAATGGATATCTGCTAATTGAATGTTCATTGGAATAGGAATAGAACTCAAACTAATTGGTAACTGTGGTTGTTTACAAGTTATAGTTTTAAGAACAGCACAAGAAACACTAACTTTTCGGTCGGTGTGTACTAATGAGTGAATTTTTAGATCAATCATTCTATTTGACATAGAACAACTTTGAGAGATACCGGAAATTTGAATTTTCTGGTCATAAGTTTTGAGATTGAGTTTTCTAACTAAATCTTCAGTTACAAATGATGTTTGACTTGCTGAGTCTGTCAAACAACGAGCTATAATTGTCTGGTTGTGAGAATTATACAATTTGACACATGCCGTAGCTAGAAGCACTTCATTATTAGAGGACTGTACTGAAAGAGAAGACAAATTTTGAGCAGAAGAATCAACCTCTTCTCGCACTGGAATGTATGGTTGAGCACTAGTGGATAAATGGGAAGATGCTTGCGTCGAACTAGTTGATCTGGATGGTTCATCATGAGATTTGGAATGGGAAAATGAATTTCGAGATGAATTCTTATTGAAATGCAATAAACTATGATGAGACCTTTGACAATTGGAACATTTGCGTTGACTAGAACATGACTGAATAGTATGGCCTGATGAAAGACAATTCAAACAGGCATTTTTTGCTTTAGCAGCAGCATGACGATCGTTTGGAGATAAATTCAGGAACCTTTTACAGGAATATATTCTGTGCTCATCGGTACCACAGATGAAACATTTGAAGAATTTAGTTTTATCTGAAGTATCAACATGATAAGAACTACGAGAAGTATTATTATTTTTGTGCGAAGAATTTAATTTTGAATTTTGAGTTGACTCACTCAAATTTTCGAGAACCTTATATTTTCTTTCTAAAAATTGTATAAATTCTGGGAGCGTTGGAAAATCGCGAACATTTCTTTCCCCTTCAAATTCTTTTCTTAAACCAAAATCTAGCTTCTGTGTGAAAATTTGAATAAGGATCAAGTCAGTAAGTTTTTCTGATAAATTATAGGTGTGTAAAGCTGCCAAATTTGTTTTAATTTGTGAAATAAAGTTTCTCAGATTGTTATCATTACCTTTTGTTAAGGATGGAACATTCAGTAAATTTCTTATATATGCGTTAACAATTAGGTATTTATTATCAAATCTATCCCTCAACGTATTAATAGCTATGGGAAAGTTCAACCCGATCACTTCCAAATTTTCTATGAGTTGTAATGGCTCCCCTGTTAGAGCAGATTTCAGATACATTAATTTTTGAATATTAGATAATTTTTGATTATTTGTTATCAGTGCAGTAAATAGTTCGAAGAAGCTTGGCCAGTGTTTGATATCGCCCGAGAAATTTGGAATAGAAATTTCAGGTAACTTTATAATTGAATGAGATATTGTAGACCGATTATCAGTTGAAGAATTGAATTGTTGAGTGTCCTCAGACTGATTAACAATTTTAGTTACAAAAGAAATCAAATCAAAATATTTATCTTCCATAATTTCTCTGTCTTGATGATGTGATTCATAATCCATAACCTCTAATTCAGTTTGAAAATTGTCATAGTCTTTGAAAATTTGCATTAGTTGTTCCAAACGTAATTTTCATTGAACAATATCAAGAGGTTTATCTTGTTTGAACCAATTTTCCATTCTAGTCATCTTGGCTTTAACTATACCTCTGTTTTTAATCAGAGTTCTCACTTCATCATCGACTTCACTCGATTTTGAATTATCTTCAGACATTGTAATTGTTATAAGCACAGTAGAAAACAAAGCTCAATAAAAATAAGACGAAATTTGCACGATGATAGTGCTACTTATCGAAAATCCAGCGATGAACTCGCTCAGTAGTAAACAACCAGCTGTCACCCGATTCCTCTGTCTTCTGGGGGTGATTAAAATCCAACCATGAAACAGCAAACCTCTTCACTACTCCTCGGGATAGGAATTGAAATCAACCTTCACTCTCAAATACGTCTCGAATTGGACCAAATTTATGTATCCATTCAAAAAGATGAACACATAAATATTTGTGTTGCTGGTTTTTATTAGTGAACGAAGAATTGAACAATACTGTAGGTCGGTCCTGGTCACTCAACGAATATTCTTTTTAGAATTGATTATTTTAGGATAGAAAATTGAAAAGCTTCTGATGAATTGACTGATGTATTTTCGACTGTCTTTTTATATTAACGAATCACCCTAGTAACTAATATGACATGAACACGCACGCTATTTTAATGAAAATTAAACACAGAAGACAGTGGAAGCTGAAAGATATCAAGACCATAACTATTGTCATTTCATCTACAGGCCTGATACCGAAGAAACTACCAGAGAGCCCGAAAACCTGGAAAGGGCTCCAACAGAGCCTAATCCTTTTGATTTCTGAGATCTCTGGAATAAGTGAATGTTCCTCTGGAGGGGAGTGTGAAAGCCGCAAGGCTAACGTCATAATAATTCATTGATCCTTTAGGACATGTGTGTACATGCATATAGGACAAATCAAAGAGAACTAACAAATTTCAGATAATCTCTGATACAATCATTCATAGTATCTATTTAGCAATAAATTTTTACATTTTTCTTGAATTTGTTATAATTGGAACAAAGGGGATGCTTCAAACTTGGCAGTCTTATATTTGGGGATATATAGTTTTGAACGTTCTGTGAAATAAAAGTATTCCTCATACTTTCTCGCATAATGTGCCGTTTTCTACTAATTTTATGATCAAAAATTAAGAAGTATCTATGAAATTTGGAAAATTGGGTACTTTGGCTGAATAAGACTCTATTTGGCAGATCTACAGATGTCTAGTGTCATAGATTCAGCAAGTATTTTGTTTTTCCAGGGGTGGTGCAGCTCATAAAGAAAATTAAAAATGGCTATATCCTTATATCAGGGCCGACTAGGAATAAATGGCATAGGAAGAAAGCGTACGAGTCAAAGACTCACCCTGTATACGTCGAAACCCATTTAATTAATTAATTCCAGTTAACACTTCCTCCTTTTTAATCGGGGAATCTCATTCTCCGGTGAGCCTTTTAATTTGCTATCTGTGTGTTTTTTCCAAAACAGGCACGTTGTCAGAATGGCGTTATTCAATCCTCGAGGGGCCTGATCAGCTTTCCTTCTTGCAGTTGTTCTAGTTTATCGCTGCGAAGATGGCTCCTTTAGGAGCTGTTTGGTAGGTTTATCGAACGATCCTTGAAACGTTTTTGCTCTTATTTATGAAGAGGATATGTATATTGATTTTGTGTTGGTGAACTCGAAGCAGCGAGAAAAAGTGATAGATGGGATGAATTTCCTAATTCGATTATTTTATAGGAAATAATTTATGGTTATTTCCGATACGCCCAATGAGAGGACTGTTGGAGCTGTACGGGACCTCCCTTTATTGCATCATAAATGATCGAAGAAGGACGATAAAAACAACGGTTATGAAAAGATATAAAAGTGGAATATTATACATTGTGGTCAATTGGATTGGAGTTGTGAGTGTCATTTTGCAAAACTTCCCGAATTTTTTTTCGGAATTCTTCGGGATTTTTTGTATTTTCTAGTGATATGAGCAAGAATTACGCATTCTTATTGGTCTTCCAGTCAATGCCTTTTGCAAAAATGCAATGAAAAAGACGGGAGATTAACTCTTTTTAATATTTTCCAAGACTTCTGGCGTTATTGGTGTAATGTCATGTCATGATGCGTTAACCCGAAAATTCTTGGAAAATGTTTCTTCTTTCTTCTTTCTCATTGCATAATTGCTGAATGTCATCAGGATGGGCATTTATTATAATTTTAATAACCATGATTAATATCTACAAGGTGAGAACAAATATTTCAACAGTAGATTCTTGATGTCAAAAGAAACACTATTTTCTTTTACCTGTGGGTTGAATAGTCTGTTGAGCTGGAACTATCGTTAGTATTTTCAGGGAAAAGGGAAGTGAAATAAAATATTCCAACAGAATATCACAGTTTTTATTCAACCCAACTTTTATGAGGGTTGCCCTGAAGAGTAAAATATGTGCAATGTCGTTTTAACAAAAACGAATTTGTTTCGCCCTAATGTGCGGTCACTGTTGACGTCCGGAATGCAGGCTCGGGATGCAGGTCAAGTGTCGCCCTGATAATTGTTGCCAGATGTGTTGGTACCGCACGTCTTCGAGTAGCTGGAGCGGTTTTGAGAAAAACCTTTTTGTGTGCAGGCTTGGAATGCGGAAGCGATATGCGTAATTTTCTTAGCTGGTGGTCGTCTGTCTCGATCGCTGAGTGTGAATGTGAATGAATCTTGCTTTTCATATGGGTTCTTTTTATACCATTTTCGGAACATTTTCTCTGCACCAATGAAATTGTACGACGAAGGAGGAGTGGTTTCCTATGTTTCTCCGTTTTGATTTTCTCGTCGAATTTGTTGTAGGAATTCGGCATGTGAATTTATTTTCGAGGAAATTATTACATTTCCTACACACTCCCCCACCAGTGACGAAGTTACGAAACATATTGTAGAAATCTCTTGGGAAAATGAACTCTTCTGCCGGATCTAGTAGTTGTTCTTTCCTGGGCTGGAGTTTGATCTTCTCTATCGGGTTCTACAGGGTGTTCTTGCATTGGCTGGTTCTTCATATCGTCGTCCGCGATGACATAGGCTGGTTTTAACCTGTCGATTGTCACTGTCGTTTCCTTGCCGTTTATTTTTATTACGAAGTGTTTTGGACTTCGACTCAACACTTCGTATGGTCCGTCGTAGGGGTTTTGCAGGCCTTTCTTCGGACCATCATGCCGGACGAACACGTAAGGTGAAGTTAACAAGTCCTTGAATATAAAGCTGGTCCGCTCTACGTGGTGGCTTCCATCAGTGGGCCTTATTTCTTGCATTTGTTGCCTCAGGTTCACTATGAAGTCGGATGTGTTCTCGCTGTCATCCGTACTTCTGGAATCCAGGAACTCTCCAGGCAATCTGAGTGGCTCTCCATATACCAGTTCTGCTGCCGTTGCTTTAAGGTCTTCTCGCCAGGCTGCTCGCATTCCGAGGAGGACGGTAGGGAGTGTTTCGGTCCATCGGTCGTTTTTGTGGCATTTTATTGCTGCCTTAAGTTGTCGATGGATTCTCTCCACCATGCCGTTTGCTGCTGGGTGATAGGCAGTGGTACGGATGTGATTCGTGCCAGTCAACTTACTTAATTCGTTGAACAGGCTCGACTCGAATTGTCTTCCCTGATCAGTGGTGATCCGAAGTGGAGTACCGAACCTCGTTATCCAGTTTGTGTAAAATTCTCTGGCGATGGTAGATGCCTCCTGGTTTTGGAGTGGGATGGCTTCTGGCCATCTAGTGAATCGGTCGACACAAGTGAGGCAGTATCGGTAGCCCTCAGAGTGTGGCATGGTGATGATGTCCATGTGCACGTGGTCGAATCGACGTGTTGGTGGCATGAAAGTACCCAGTGGAGCATTGACGTGGCGAGTGACTTTGGCTCGCTGACACTCTATACAGCTGCGGGACCATTTTCTGCAGTCTGCGTTGATTGAAGGCCATACGAAACGTTGTTTGACCATTTTGATGGATGCATCCACTCCGGGATGTGCCAGTCTGTGAATGGTATCGAAGGCTGCTCTGCGAAATGATTTGGTGAGAAATGGACGTGCCTGAGGTGTGGATGTATCACAGTACACCGCGATTTCTGACCCATGTGGTTTCATCTTCCGTAGCAGCAATCCTGTGTCACCTTGAAGATATCTCTGCAGTTCGTCGTCATCATCTTGCGATGTGGCCAATGCTGCATAGTCCAAGATGGGAGTCACTTCGTCCACTCTTGAAAGGGCATCAGCGACGACATTCTGCAATCCTGGTACGTAGCGTATGTCGGTGGAGAATTGCGATATATAATCCAGATGGCGGAACTGTCTGGGCGAGCACTTCTCTGGCTTCTGCTTGAAGGCATACGTCAATGGCTTGTGATCCGTGAAAATGGTAAAGTTTCGGGCCTCTACCATGTGTCTGAAGTGTTTGATGGCTAGGTAGATGGCTAGCAGTTCACGGTCGTATGCTCCATAACGAGTCTCTGGTGGTGACAGTTTCTTGGAGAAGAATGCCAGTGGTTGCCATTCGCTGTTGACCAATTGTTGCAGAGTAGCTCCTACTGCAGTGTCTGACGCGTCGGTTACTAAGGCTAGAGGAGCGGCGTCCTTGGGATGCGCAAGCAAGGTGGCTGAAGCTAGCATCTTCTTCCCTTCTTCAAAGGCTGCAGTGGCTTCTGGGGTCCATGAGATCTTCGCCTTTCCTTTCAGTTTTGGCACAAGCAGGTCGTGGAGAGGTGCAAGTGTCTGTGATGCTCGGGGTATGAAACGACGATAGAAGTTTATCATACCCAGGAATCTTCGAAGGTCTTTGGCGGTTGTTGGTTGACTGTACCCCAGTATGTCTTGGATTCTGTCTGGCAGTGGTCTTGTTCCATCGGTAGAGACGAGGTAACCAAGGAACTTTACTTCTGGTTGTCCAAAGATACACTTGGCTGGGTTGAGGACGATGGAGTAGTTGCGGAACCTCTCGAAGATGATCCGGAGATGTTCCATGTGTTCCTCTTCGGACGATGAGGCGATCAGTACGTCATCAATGTAGCTGAAGCAAAAGTCCAGTCCTTGTAGAACCTCATCGATGAACCTTTGGAAAGTCTGTGCTGCGTTCCGTAGTCCAAACGTCATGACTGGGAACTCGAACAGTCCAAATGGTGTTGTGATGGCGGTCTTGGGAACATCTTCTTCGGCCAAGGGAATCTGGTTGTATGCCCTCACTAGATCGAGGGTTGAGAAAATTTTCTTCCCCTGGAGGATGTGGGCGTAGTCCTGGATGTGCCTCACGGGATACTGATCGGGGACAGTCCGGGCGTTTAGGGCACGGTAGTCTCCACACGGTCTCCATTCTTCAGAACCCTTCTTTGGTGCGAGATGCAGTGGGGATGACCATGGACTCTTGGATGGACGGGCGATTCCTAGTCGTAGCATGGCTTCGAACTCCTTTTTGGCTGCCTTGTACTTATCTGGTGCCAAACGTCGTGGTCTCGAAGCTACTGGTGGTCCGGGCATCGTCTTGATGTGATGCCTCGTGTTGTGCCTGATGCGTCCTGGTGCTCCTGCAGGTCTGGTGATCTCTGGAAAATGCGTTAGTAGATCATGATACCTGGAGGATCCGTTGACAGTCTTGACTTCTGGGATGGAGCACTCAGCCACTTCTCCTTGGGTAGTGAGTTGGGTGGTTCCGTCCAAAAGTCTTCGGTTCCTCACGTCCACTAGCAGGTTGTAGAAACTCAAGAAGTCGACGCCGATGATGGGTTTTGATACGTCTGCTATCACGAACCTCCATGTGAAATCTCGGCGTAGTCCTAGGTTCAGCGTGAGGGTGGTTGTACCATACGTGGCGATGGATGTCCCATTGGCTGCTGAAAGGACGTAGTCGGACTTCTCTCGTCTGCCAGTGACTGCGCTGCGTGGGAAGACGCACAGGTCTGCCCCAGTGTCGACCAGGAACTGCAACTTGGAGTCCTGATCCGTGATAAACAAGCGGCGCGTCGTTGGGCTGGGATCACTGGCCGCTTCTAGTGAAGGCCCCCTTCGTTTCCCGAGGTGTAGTTGCAGGGCTGCACGCACTTCGTGGACCTGGCTCCAAATCTCGCATGGTACCAGCACTTTCCATCAGTTGACGATCGTCTGCGACTCTGGCTTCTTCGACGGTCGTGGGAACGGCTTCGGCTACCATCTCTCCTGGGTCGGTGGTGTGCTGCCAGCTCTGCTCGCAGGGTTGCTATCTCTAGGTTCAGTCCTAAGAACATCTGCTCCAGCTTCCTATTGATGACGGCCTCTATGTTGGTTGTCTCCGCTATCTGGTGGAAGATAGGTCGGGAGGCTTCCATTATATGGTCTGCATGGGTTGCCAAGTCTTCGAGATTTATGTCCTTGATGATGGCCAATGACACCTGGACACACTTGGGTAGCCGGCTCATCCACAGGGATTTCATCAGGGCATCTGGGACGGTTCGATCTGCGAGTCCCTGTAAATGACGAAGGAATTGTGACGGCTTACGATCTCCAATTTCCTCTCGTTCAAGTAGGCGGCGGATCTTCTCTTCTTGGGAGGCACTCAGACGTCGCACCAGCTCCATCTTCAATTTCTCGTAGGCCCCGTTGGTTGGTGGGTTCATGATTATGTCCTTCACCTCGGCGGCAAATTTTGCTGGCAGGGCTCCTACGATGTAACCAAACTTAGTCCGGTCTTGTGTCACTCCGGAGCAAAGAAAACTTCCTTCAGCCATGGCGAACCATAATTCGGGGTCGGCGGCTACAAACTCTGGCATCCGAACGGCGACTCTTGAGACCTGGGCTGCTTCTTGTTCCATTTTTCTTCGGGGCTTCCTTTTCGATCACGTCGGGGTCACCAATTTGTGGGTTGAATAGTCTGTTGAGCTGGAACTATCGTTAGTATTTTCAGGGAAAAGGGAAGTGAAATAAAATATTCCAACAGAATATCACAGTTTTTATTCAACCCAACTTTTATGAGGGTTGCCCTGAAGAGTAAAATATGTGCAATGTCGTTTTAACAAAAACGAATTTGTTTCGCCCTAATGTGCGGTCACTGTTGACGTCCGGAATGCAGGCTCGGGATGCAGGTCAAGTGTCGCCCTGATAATTGTTGCCAGATGTGTTGGTACCGCACGTCTTCGAGTAGCTGGAGCGGTTTTGAGAAAAACCTTTTTGTGTGCAGGCTTGGAATGCGGAAGCGATATGCGTAATTTTCTTAGCTGGTGGTCGTCTGTCTCGATCGCTGAGTGTGAATGTGAATGAATCTTGCTTTTCATATGGGTTCTTTTTATACCATTTTCGGAACATTTTCTCTGCACCAATGAAATTGTACGACGAAGGAGGAGTGGTTTCCTATGTTTCTCCGTTTTGATTTTCTCGTCGAATTTGTTGTAGGAATTCGGCATGTGAATTTATTTTCGAGGAAATTATTACATTTCCTACATACCATTTTCTCCGAATCGGCTCAGTTTAAGAGTAACAGGCTGTTTAAAAACCATAAAAAAATTCACAAGATATCACCCACGTTTTCCAGTTTTCTCATTATAACCATTACGTACCAAAATTCAAAGAACCCAATTTCTGAAACTAAGTGGGACGCTATCTAATGAATGTTTGAACGTTTTGTAAAATGAAAGTATTCTTTATGTTTTCTCGTATAATGTTCCGTTCTCGAGTAATTTGATTGTCAAAAATTAAAAAGTATCTGTGAAATTTGAAAAATCGGGTACTTGAGCTGAATATAACAAACAAACAACACTGTTTAAAAGATCCACAGATTTGTAGTGTCACAGATTCAGGTAGTTATTCTGAAAGGAATTTTTTTTTCTAGGGGTTGCACAGCCCATTATGAAAACTATGGCTATAACTTTTATCAGGGCGAATTGGAAAAAATCGTATAGAAAAAAAAGTGGTTCTTTCAACCTCAAGAATCTACTGTTAAAATATTTGTACGGGTCAGAGTCTCACTCTGTGTAATAGTATTGTAATTGAAAGACCATCAAATTGAGGTGTCACGTGACATAATTTCCCGTTAAAAAAATCAGTAATCTCTTTCACATGAATGTCAAAAATTCGGTGATCAGAAAATATATGAGTCGACATGTTTCAGCATTTTGAGCTAAAAATGATTTTTTAGGGGAAGATTTACACTCTACTGTGAAGTGAAGATTTATTTCATTTCGATAATTTATATTATTATGATGATTGATCATGCGTGATGAGGAATGATTGTGAGATGATCGGTAAATATGGTGGAACACTCTGAATCTGGAAGTCGATGAATAAAATTAAGTATTGTTAAACTAGTGCCCGCTATTTTAATATTGCTACTGTGTTTTTGAGTGGGTACATTTCAATACCATATAGAGTTGTTTTCACCTTGTTGCATTTTGTGAAAGAGGACTTTTTTCCAGAATAAAAGCTTATGTTGCCTTATAAATGTAGAAACACAATTTTTTCAACTATCTATACTTTATACTCTATAGTTTATTTTAGCAGTCGGTTGGCCATGAAATAATATTCTCAAGTTTTTGTAACTAGAAGTTGAGTTGGCACTCATGAACTGTCGTTAATGTCATAACGTCGTTGCCACAACTAATATCAATTTTTATTACGAAAATGCCGAAAGTGATTGAAAAAAGGGACAGGGTTTCAGGAAGTGCTATTTAGAATTCAGGTCCGCTCATTCGAAGTTATACCCTGGTATTCTAAAATCCACAATACGTCAGACGGTAGCGAACATATTCAATGTAAGAGATTTTATATAATGTTTTATCTGGATCTAAAAGACTTATATTTCAGCTGAATATTTCCACAATCAGAAAGAATGTGAATGAAGAGGATGACAAAGAATTTCCTTCTATTGGGACACCCAAAAAAGTGGTGGCATTTGAGAATTTTATGTTTGAGTGAATTAATGCGAAAAAATTACTACAGGATTTTCGATAAATGTCATAGGAGAATAAGTTCCCTAAAATGGATTTTTCCATTTTTCATTTGACTTGTCCTATACAATGTAAAAGTCTTAAGGTACTAATAAATACCTAATTATTATTATTACATCAATGTATTAAGATGAATAGCCACAAATACGCGCAAGTTGCCCTGTTACTTGTTTATTCATGTGAAATTTTTGTTCAACGGTGAAGTTGCATCTTAACTTGAAACTTCCTTCAATTCCTTTTACTTATATTGATGCAAGATGATTTTTGTTGAAGAATTTAACATTCTTGTAATTATCTGTTAATTCCTTCGGGGGATACCCATTTTCAACCACTGCGTCATATTCATTTCATCTTCGGGTTAATATTTCTGAAATCTACAAATGATGTAAGCCAAAGAAGATAACGAACATTAACTCTCCTCAAGCTAGTGCATATTATGATATTATACTGATCTCTTGTGTTTTCCATGCAAATAACTGGATTTGGTATGCCTTCAAACATTTTCTATAAACTTCAATTATGTTCGTCACATATTTTCCAAAGAGATTCGACATTGTGATTAAATACGTAATAACAGAAACTTTAACGTAGAACGGGCAACATAGCGTTGATTTAAAACCCAAAAATGTTTTGACAAGCTTCATAACCCCACATTTTCGTACCATACAGAGTGAAATGTGTCAAATTTCCATGGCCAACCGACTGCTAAAATAAAATTGAATGAAGTATACTCGCTTGGGTCAGAATCGTTGAAAAAATTTCCATGGCAACAATGTCGAAAAATCTCATATGAAGAAAAAATAACATTGAAAATTGAAAGTTTACCCAGTACTGGAAAGCAGTATTATCTGGGATACCTACTCTATATCCCGAAAAAAAGATCATTTAAAAACCCATGAATACATACGGCCTATTATATTTCCGTTAATTCAGGAAAGAAAGGAGAATGGCATGATTCGAATAAAAGGTTCCATTAAATATATAATGTTAGTCGAGTGTGGAAAATTCCAATCTCTGAATAACTTTTACACCGGGGGATAAAGGCGGAATATTTCTATTCCGCTTGGGATCTTTCCCTGATTTCAAACCTCAGTATCCACATTTGCCGAGAGAATAGTTTGGTTTAATAGCTCGCTTAAGAGCCCATTCGATCTCTTTCTATGATGTAGGAATTAAATTCTCATTCTTACAAGCGAATTACGCAATTCGATTCAAATCCCAGGAACCATTTGTGCCCAGTAGGAAATCAAGATTAATTTCTTTCGTCAGAAAAGGCTTTTTTGGATGACAAATGATTCGAAGGTGGCCAGGGACATATGGTCCCCTGTCCCCTAGAGGCTCGATTCTTTTGAAAATATAACACGACGATGACAGTTTTCTTTTCAAGAACCATATTTACCTTCTGATGGTCGGTCTACACTCCTGTAACAATAAACCTATTGTTACTATTGTCTATTTGTAGCCTGTTTCATTTAGTTTATCACCTGATATCGACCTATTTTTATCCGAAAATGAGGTTCGAAAATGCTTAATGACTCAGACAATTGATTAGGATATATACCATGCTTCATAATTCGGATATTTTTGAAAAAAAAATAAAATATACTTGTCCAAGTCACCCACCGATTTGGGAAGCTTGGGACACAAGTTAAAAACTACTGATTTCTCAATTCTCAAATGAAATAGGTGAGGGAATTAAATGATATACCCCTATTTCAGCGAAAGTAAATATATTGCAACTCAAATGTAAAAAAACTAAACAAAACAAGGGAAATTTGATTTCTTTCATTCTTTGGTGATTTCTTTGTGGAACTAACGTAAATAGTAATATCCTGCGAAAAATCGGCATATTTCCTGCTGCCAATGAGCAGATTGTATCTATTCGGCCTTTTCTCAAGTCACCCTATGAAAAAACAAAATAAATGAATGAGATCCGTGTTGCCGTTTGATTTGTGAACAACCTTGTTTGGACATATCTAATATCCCAATATACTACGAACCAGAAAAAAAATTACACATGCACAAATTGAAACACATGTACAGGACACTAGAAAGTATAAGGGCCATGAAAAAACGCGCTTTTACTCTTCTGAAATGGTTAATTTTTCCTGTCGATTCAAACGCTCTGGTCACGGCAAACTGAACAGGAATTAATTGTTAAACTAACCGAAAAGGCCCTAAACAGTCTAATAAGTTTGTCCCTTCACTCATGAATGGTAAGAAACAAGGAAATCTGCAAGGGGGGGTAATTGTCTCAAGTTACAGGACTGTCCTGAGTCACCTGAATCTACCGTACAATTTAATACTGAAAAACAAAATCTAAATGATAACAGAAGAACCTAAAAATATGCAAGATTCAGAGGAAGATTATATTATGAAATGACCAATAATCTTTTGTATTCCTTTTTCAGATTTTCTAAAAAATTTCAATCAACTATGTGACTATAAATAGTTGTGGGAGTGAAAACAGGACCCAACATGGTGCCATCAAATAATTCGTCAATATACAAAATCGAATTCAATTTGCCAGACCGTGAATATTCAAATCAATTAACAGTGAAATATAGCAGCAATATTTATGAAATGCCAGTATTCAAATATATACTAATGGTTTCCACTAATTTTTAGTTAGCCGCAGGTGTTCGGTGTTCCGGTTAATCAACCCTTTCAATTTTTCCATCCACATGAGGATTTGTGGTTGACACTCCATCAGATTCTATTAGCGGAAAATAGTGAATTCGTGAAATGAATCAATTTGCATCAGAATAAAATAACAAGAGTGCGCAGAATATCTATTGAATTTATGCTGAATTTTACAGTCCATTTAGGCCCGGTTGTACAGGGTGGGCAAAATTCTATGGGAATGAATGGCAGCTCTGTAACCGTAAGAGCTAGGGAAAAATGGATGGCTCTACGCCACTGCATACTATATGAAAAAACCGTCTGTGAAATGTTTTGTTTTTCGATATCATTGAAACGAAATAGAGGCTCCAATTGAAAGCTGAAAAAAGATTTTTCACTTATAACATTTTTCCCAAAAAATCATATTTTCCTAGAAATATATGTTAGAAGATGTGGTTTTGGCATAAAAGAATTACTGAATAATACTAAATTAATTGTCTCAAAACTTTGCTGCACGAATCTCTCGAAAAAATATTACTTCCAATAAATATTCTTTTGGTTACTATGAATATATAAAGTATAATAACAGCTCACCATTTGAGGACGAAATAAGTTGCGTTTCTATTGGTTCGATTTTAAATTTTTAATTTGCCAAATACCTATGTATCAAAATGGCATAATTCATCAAGAAACTGCCAATAAAATAAAATAAAAAACCAGGTTATTGAACATATTTATTTGATACACACGGTAAGCACAGCACACCTTATTTTATCGTTATATATATTTTCTTCTCTTTTTTCTACATCCTTATCCTAGAGGTATTGTCACAAATTTATACATTTACACTGAATCATAGCGATCACAATTATTGGCATACAAATAAGATTTGATATGCAAAATTCAATTTACACTCTTTTTTACACTGTACATAATGGAACCAAGCCGTAGAATGACACCGTTTCCTCCAAAAAATACAAGATCCAGAAACGGTCTCCATTGCTCAGGACACACCTAGAATTAAAAAAAAATTATTAATCATTTTGTATAATCAATTTCACACATGAATTATTATTGATGAGCAGATATGAAAACAAGAATATCATTACCATTATTTATTTTGAAAATTAATCGATGATTGACGAATTATACGAAGCTACGAGAATGTATTGATATCTAGTTAGCCTAGACCAGTTCCATGCAAAAAAAAATATTGCGTGTCCATAGCATCGAACAATAACTCATTAGAAGTGTCAGTGTGAAGTTTTAGGTCAAAAAAGCAAACCAGAGTTACGCAATAAATTGAAAGAAAGAAGATGTCCAATTGTGAAAATCGAAAAATTGGAGTATCGAGCTATCATCAAGTACCTGTATTTAAAATGGTTATGAAGTACGCAGATTTACGAAGATATGCTTAATACCCTTGGTGATCAATGTCCTTCGTATGCGACGGTGAAAAATTGGACTGCAAGCTTCAAAAGAGGTAAATTTTCTATTGAAGATGATGACCGATCGAGAAGGCCAGTTTCTGTGTTAGTCCCCGAAAATATCGTGCATTTCATGACATGATTTTATCAGAGCGTCAAATTGGGCTAAAACGGATATATGAAGCACTGAATATTTCATACGAACGCGTTCATCATCATTTGTTTTTGCAGGACGACGACCCTGCACACAAATCTCATGCTGCCATGCAAAAAATTCGTGATTTAGGGTTTGAATTACTAGAACACCCCCCTTAGTCACCAGATTTATCCATCCAACTATTCTCTCTTTCCTCAACTGAAAAAGAGTTTAAGAGGTCATAATTTTTCTTCCAACGAGGAGGTAATAAAAGCTGTGGAGGTCTGGTTTGCAGAGGAAGAAGAAACTTTTTTTTCGAAAGGTCTAGGGACGTTACAGGTTCGCTGTAATAAATGTATCCAATTAAGAGGAGAATATGTTGAGTATTAAAATATTTTGACATTGAAATTTTGTTTGGTTCTATAGTAGGCTAAGAATTTTTCAATATATCCTAGTATATTTATTTCCCTTAATCTTAATTCATTGCAATTCTGATTAATTAAATTTTCTTGTTGGTCATTTTCTTTACAAAGAATAATAAATTTGAAGTAATTTCAATTCACTGGACGTTCGAACAAAATTGGATGGTGAATACGAATTTTATTGCTACTGAACATTTCCATATGTTATATGAGAATTGTCCTGGAGTGTCGATTTATAGGTATCTTATATCAATTTATTGTGGACAATTTGTCTCGGAGACAAAGCGATGTGCTCTGCCCGTTAAAGTCGTGTTTCAATCGAATTTTTCGTTTTTCCGAAAGATCGTATTTCTTATCCACAACGGAGTGTTATTATCATAATATTATTTTACGTTCTCAACGCATCTGAACTACAATTTGATTGCTTGTTTTGGGTATTTACACAAGGAAATTTGTGTTTGCTACTTTCCTTATGCATAATATTGACTGAGTCTGGAATATCCTGAATCATTAGGAGTTTCCGCAGAACTGCGAAGAACTGTCGGTAGAAATAGCTAGATAATCAATTTTTTAGGGAAAACTTCATTAGAATCAGCTAGGGGAGCACTACCTGCTGTAATCATTCTCATTTATAAAACAATGTATGCAAATAGTAAACTGAGGGAGCATCCAATGAGTAAAAGTATCAATGTTTTTGAAGATATCATAATATACTGGCTGTTTCACGAGTAAATGGGCAAACGAAAACCTTGAATAGAGAATATTGCGCCTGACACCTCTTATGGGTTCCTAAGGTACCCCGTTTCCGACATACAGGGGGTTTTCTTAAATTTCTTAAAATCAAATGAAAATTTCATTTGTTTATCTTTGTCCCTCTGAAAAATTTGAATAGGTACATCGTTTATCAAGTCGGCATTTTTGGAACAACGTAATTTATTCCCATTAATCCTGGGACTCCCTGTATATTCAATGGGGAATTCTCCTCAATTTGGGTCATCACTGCATATGCAAGTTTAAAGTGAATAATTATGAGTTTCATTCATGTCAAATCATGTCGGGTGTGTGTGCGTGTGTGTGTGGGGTGCAGGGTGTGTGATTCGAGTGTCGAGTGTCGTGTGCCATGTGTCGAATGTCGAGTGTCGTGTGCCGAGTGTCGAGTGTCGTGTGCCATGTGTCGAATGTCGAGTGTCGGGTGTCGAGTCTCGAGTGTCGAGTGTCGGGTGTCGAGTGTCAAGTGTCGGGTGTCGAGTGTCGATTGTCGAGTGTCGTGTGCCATGTGTCGAATGTCGAATGTCGTGTGCCGAGTGTCGAGTGTCGTGTGTCGAGTGTCGAGTGTCGAGTGACGAGTGTCGTGTGTCGAGTGTAGAGTGTAGAGTGTCGAGTGTCGGGTGTCGAGTGTCGAGTGTCGATTGTCGAGTGTCGAGTGTCGATTGTCGAGTTTCGAGTGTCGAGTGTCGATTGTCGAGTGTCGATTGTAGAGTGTCGAGTGTCGGGTGTCGAGTGTCGAGTGTCGAGTGTCGATTGTCGAGTTTCGAGTGTCGAGTGTCGATTGTCGAGTGTCGTGTGCCATGTGTCGAATGTCGAGTGTCGTGTGCCGAGTGTCGAGTGTCGTGTGCCATGTGTCGAATGTCGAGTGTCGAGTGTCGAGTGACGAGTGTCGTGTGTCGAGTGTAGAGTGTAGAGTGTCGAGTGTCGGGTGTCGAGTGTCGAGTGTCGAGTGTCGATTGTCGAGTGTCGAGTGTCGATTGTCGAATTTCGAGTGTCGAGTGTCGAGTGTCGATTGTCGAGTGTCGAGTGTCGGGTGTCGAGTGTCGAGTGTCGATTGTCGAGTTTCGAGTGTCGAGTGTCGATTGTCGTGTGTCGTGTGCCATGTGTCGAATGTCGAGTGTCGGGTGTCGAGTCTCGAGTGTCGAGTGTCGGGTGTCGAATGTCGAGTGTCGGGTGTCGAGTCTCGAGTGTCGAGTGTCGGGTGTCGAGTGTCAAGTGTCGGGTGTCGAGTGTCGATTGTCGAGTGTCGTGTGCCATGTGTCGAATGTCGAGTGTCGTGTGCCGAGTGTCGAGTGTCGTGTGTCGAGTGTCGAGTGTCGAGTGACGAGTGTCGTGTGTCGAGTGTAGAGTGTAGAGTGTCGAGTGTCGGGTGTCGAGTGTCGAGTATCGAGTGTCGATTGTCGAGTGTCGAGTGTCGTGTGCCGTGTGTCGAATGTCGAGTGTCGTGTGCCGAGTGTCGAGTATCGAGTGTCGTGTGTCGAGTGTCGAGTGTCGAGTGTCGGGTGTCGAGTCTCGAGTGTCGAGTTTCGAGTGTCGAGTGCCGTGTGTCGAATGTCGAGTGTCGTGTGCCGAGTGTCGAGTGTCGTGTGTCGAGTGTCGAGTGTCGGGTGTCGAGTCTCGAGTGTCGAGTGACGAGTGTCGAGTGACGAGTGTCGAGTGACGAGTGTCGTGTGTCGAGTGTCGAGTGTCGAGTGTCGGGTGTCGAGTGTCGAGTGACGAGTGTCGTGTGTCGAGTGTCGAGTGACGAGTGTCAAATGCACCGCGGAAACTATTCAAAATCATTCTTCAAATATGGGGTTTCAAAATTTGAATCGCTTGGTTTCAAGTTTCCGATTTGGCACCAACGCCTTCTGAAAAATAAAAGGAACAACGTCCGATCAGCTTGTTTATAAAATAAAAGCTGTTGATTCACAGGCGCGTACTTACTAGCGAGCCTAAACTGCAAGTCATCTTTGTCTATCTCATCAAGATTATTTATTTGTTGTCCTTTATTATCAAGGCATATTTCTGTCGATGTTGCCAACTTGTGCAATTGAAATGAAACGCTTTAATTTTTAAGTGCTTAAAATAATTTTTTTCGGGAAACGGTTGAAATAGTTATTTCAAATTGTGATGTGTCAAAGATACTCCATAAAACCATTTAAATAATAACATCATTTTCGTCAGAAGGAGTATTCCCTATTCAGTTAATCTACATGCAGATGCATTCATCGCTCAGGTTCTGAAACCTCTCACCGTGTGAGAGGGAGATATTATTGAACAGTATGTTTTTATTTTGCCAAAAAATAGTATTCGGCTTCTCATGAAGGACCAGGTACGATACCAAAAGGTCGGAACGGGTAAAAACCGAGACGGCCTTATTTGCGACCGTGTAGGATTCATATGCCACAAATTAGGCGAATTGTCGGCCACTTTTTGCCACAAAAAAGGGTTCCAGTGAGAACATGGTAGTAAACGAACCGCGTAATTGGCTTGTGGTAGGTCGATTTCCTGCTTTAGAATACATGTATAGGTCATTAAACAAGAGTAATGTTATTTTCCAACGTTTTATTTCTGTCTGAAAGAAATTTCATTGCAACCTAATAAAGTTGAAGTGAATGTACTTTTTTCAGGAGATTAAAGAGTGGACTGAGTTATTCGTTTTCGACGGTTCAGAGACCAAATTTGTCGGGAAGGACCTACAATAGAATCTCGAATAGAAAGAAATTTTCTAATATTGTCATAATGCAGAATTTGATTAAACTAGATGAATATCTGTTTGTTGTTTCTGTGTACTTCTTCTCTCAGAAACTACGAGTTATTTGGACGATGGATTAGCCATCAGAGGTAGCGTGCATGATATTGACGTCAGAAATGGAGAACTGAATTGCATTCCAAATAGGAAAATGGTAGCTTTGATCTTGGTCTCTGCTTGATAAATTATACAGTCTATAAATCTTCTTCTGAGAAATTTATATATTGTGATGACATTGCCCTCGCATTCTCTCATTCTGATTTTAGATGCACAGAGAATAATCTCAAGAGTGGAATCAGAAGATTAGTCATAATCTTCGAGAGAATTTTACCGGCCACACTAAGCAACGATATGCCCCTGTAATTGTTGCAATCTAACGCATCGCCTTTGTTCTTATAGAGGTTGATAACTAAAGCGTCTCTGAAGTCTAGTGGCACATCTCTTTGCTCCCAGATCTTGCGGAAAGAAGTATGAAATTCAATGAAGCATTTACTCGAATGAAGTGAGCAAAATATTGATATCACCTTGCGAAGACAACAGAAACATTTTTCAAGCTATTCAGGGACAAATTGAGATGACAAGGTTGAATAAATTTTCCGAGAACAAGAAGGCAATGGTTTTATTACTGCATAAATGGATTTTATTATTTCATAATATAACCCTCCGCTATCATATTCTGAAGGTTGAACACAAACAGGAGATATCTCATTTTCGTCACATCCGGGAACATCTTTTATCATTTGGTATTCAAACTCTATACACCACTCAGAATGGCTGGAGCCTCTCTCATAAAGTATTCATAAAGGGGATATCTTGTTATAGAAACGAAAATGAAGTGGAGGCACTCGTTTTTCAAACCCGATGGTTCCTGAATCCGCGCCACAGAAAGGATTTGTGTCTAGGTAAGTTTTACCGCAATCCTTAAAGGATTTTCAGACTGCACGGACGGATTTTCATATACTCCTACGTGCATAACCTCAAATATACGTCGCTCTCGGATGAAGGAAAAATATGTTCAAAGTTGTATTAGGTTTTCCAGACATTTTTATGAAGAGAGTGGAAAAGTACCTTGTTTGGCAGAACATCCCTTTGATCTAATGTAAGTTCTGCGATATCTACAGTAGATTAAGATATAAAATGAGTTTTTTGCAAATGGACAAGACCTGAATATTGTCCTGCAAACACTCAATAGAATAAAGATTGATCAACATATGCTAGAAGTGGTCAATTCATATACCAAATTCATAAAACAGATTAAAACCTGTGAGGAGATACCGCTTTATAAGTTTTGACATGCAACGTCAACTTAAATTGAAAGTGAAGGGCCAGTTGGAGAAGAAATATATATACAGGATGACTGGTGACATATGGGACAACGGCTAAGTGGAGATAGAGGACCTCAAACTGAATGAGAATAGAATTTGGGTTTCAAATGTCCCATAAGGGTATTCGTTTCGGAGATATAGGGTGATTTATGAAAGAATACTAAATCTATAAACTCCCATATCTTCGTTAATATGGTAAAATTTTGACTGATATTTCACAAGCCTGTTCCTATAGGCATTCGCCGTCAGCACAAGAAAAAAAAATTAAAAAAATTTCAGGCCCGTATTTAAAAATTTCAATATACTTGTCAGGTGGGAAATATCACACGGTATATGAGATAAAATACACTGCGCAAAAAAATTATCGCACATTATGGAAATCTCAAATTTATTCTACAACTGAAGGTGTTCTCAATGATAATTATTTTTATATGTTGTTATCCACTTTCTACGGTTTTCTTCAATACAGATGTTTTTTCCAAGCAGGAATAAAAAAAGATGATATTATCAGATTTTGAATATATTGGCTCCATTCTAAAATCAGTTGTTCTCGATCAATTCTAGTTATCAATAGATTTTCTTTCGTTCGATTTTCTACACTCGATCGCTATGCAACGCGAAACACGCAATTTGACCCAAGAGGAATGTGCCCAAGCGGTAGTTTTGCGAGAAGAAGGGTGGACATACACAAGAATTGCATAAAAGTTTGGAGTTTCCCATACAAGTGTGTCCAGAATGTTGCAGCGATTCAGGGAGACAGGAATGAATGTCCGAAGACCAGGACAGGGTAGACCACGGGTAACAACTGCCATTCAAGAACGTTACTTGAGAGTTTCTTCGTTGCAACCGCTCGCCTCCTTCAAATTCAGCTTGAGCAAACTCATGAGGTGCAAATTAGCACTCAGAAAATAAGAAATCGCCTCAGAGAATATTATTTAAGGCCTTGTGTCGCGGCAAGAGGCCCAGCTCTTACCCCTAGCCCATCGAAGGGCGCGTTTGGATTTTGCGAGAGAGCATATCCATTGGGAAGAGGCCGATTGGGGAAGAGTTCTCTTCACAGATGAGTCCAGATTCTGCCTCTACCATTGTGATCGACGTTCCCTTGTATACAGACGTCCACATGAAATATAGGATCAGTGCAATTTCCTGAATACTACTGGTTTCGGGGGAGGATCGATTATGGTATGGGGTGGAATATCTTTGACTGCTCACACAGACCTAGTGGTCGTTGATAATGGAGCTATGAATGCTGATAAGTATATAAGGAACATTCTTGAAGAGCATGTACTGCCATTTGCCCCATACATTGGTGAAAATTTCATTTTTATGGACGATAATCCCAGACCCCATCGTGCGCGCATCGTTCAGGAGTACCTTGAAGAGGTTGAAGTCTCTCGAATGGAATGGCCAGAAAGAAGTTCAGATCTCAATCCGATTGAGCAGGTTTGGGACAACCTCAATAGAAGGCTGAGAAGTTCAGAAAATCATCCAGCTACTCTTAACGACTTAGGAATCCAACTCGAAGAAATCCGGGAAGCATTAGATCAGAACATTTTAAGATCACTCATTTTGAGTATGAACCGTCGTTGCCGAGCTGTAATTAACGCGAGGGGTGGAAATACCAAGTATTAAATCACTTATGAGCATTTCAGTATTTTGAAAATTGTTCATTTCTCTTCTTTCACATAAGATTCGGTGAAATCCTGAATTTTTCTTCCATTTAATGTGTCTTGTTTCGATCAAAACCTTCTCGAGAGAACATAAAAAATAAGTTATAAAGTCGATGTAGAGTTAACTTTCATTGCAATTGAGATTTTCAGAATGTGCGCTACTTTTTTTGCGCAGTGTAAATTCAAATATAAAATTGAGAAGAGGGAAAGAAAGTGATGAGAGATCTGATTTTTGTTTGAATGTCACAAATCTTCTATTGCTTTTATGATATAGTTGAATTCAGAATATTACAATATTCTTATATTAATATCATAAAAAATAATATTCCTGATAGAACAAACACTGAGACAACTGTTTAAGTGGTCTCTTCTTCAACGTCACACTATCAACAGCATTTCATCTAAAGAGTATGCTATTATAGCGACCATGACCAGCCCTAAGTCAATTTAGCATACACCAAATTTTTCTAGGAAGGGAAGAAATAAGGAGATGGAAATCGCCCTAATTAGCAGAAACTGTATTTTATTTATATGCCAGTAGGTTTATTGACCCTTCAAGTCCATTTATGATATTCATCGACCCTCAACATCCTACTCCATCCACTTAGTGCAGAAACTTTTCAGGGTAAACATAAAGGCGAAAAGCTCTGCTCAAAATTAAGCTGAACGACATACCAACATCGATATAGGGCATGAATGCCAAAGTTCTTTGTTTACCAGGAACTAGAACTTATTACCTGAATAAACAGTATACAACTGATGATCAATCTGCATGAATCAATTCCGAAATAAGACGAACCTACCCTAATATAGGACGGACAATTCACTGAAATTAATTGAATTGAACCAAGAAGTTTACTCCATTCCTTCAAAATTAACATGTTCAATCAGTTTCAAGATAGATAACAATAAGGGCGTGGTGAGTATAACCAGAACTTGAGAATATTCAATAGCTCAGAGTAGAATGATTAAATAGGGTTTTTTTTTTTTCACTTTTACGCACGAAGATAAATGGAAAATTGATGTTTTCTTCTCACAAAAAACATGTATCATTAACTCAAATTCCTACATCTATAACATCTGATATATTTACACCATATTCTCCCTGAAATACCCCCTTTTAGTTACACGCAAAATCAACATCAAGGAGGAAAATATGAAGGGAATGAGGAAAATAATTGATATTTATTCATGGCCATATTTTCTGAGACATATGGAGAATTTCCGAATGAATTAAACATCCATGAACGATATTTATACGTGATTTGTTCGTCTCCCTATTTTCTATCTATATCACTAAATTTCAATGAGTTTAGGGCGATCGGTGAATATTTCACATTTCCTCAAATTCGAATTCTGGATGTGTACAGGGTGGGCAAATTTCGATGTTTTAGCACTACAGCTTTTAAGCCAGTGGAGATAGACAAAATCTGATACCCCATTCTCGGTCTCTTTTTCTGAGAAACTAATAAGAGTAGTAGTCATTTTTGGCCACCTTCTTTTGTTTTCGAGTTATAAGCGAAAATTGGAAAAATGGTGATTTCGAAATAAATTTTTATCTCCGCTAATACTGATGATAGAGCTCTGAAATTGAAACATTATACAGGCACTTTTTTAAGTAGAATCCAGTGGCGTGCTTGCCTTTTTAGTAGGATGTTTAATTACGGAGCTATGACCCAAAGTTATGTTTTTTTAAATGGAAACACTAGATTTCTGTGCAATTTTTTGAATGCTTTATTTTTACTGATTTCAAAAATATATAACATCATATGGTTTGTATTAATATAAATAATAAAAAATGGTCAAAAACCTTTTTTCTCAATATTTCTATGGTTTCAACTTTTGATGAGAATAGAAAAATGTAGCATCTTATCATTACCACAGTCTCCTTCTATTAGTCCTTTCATTTCTATGCTTCTTACTCAATTTCTCCAAGATCCAAATTTTGTGAAAAATGGTAAAAAGTATAGAAAGAATGACATTGCCGGAAAGAGACTGCTCTTGTTATAGTAAGCTCTATTTTTATGTGCTCGTCAAAAGTTGAAACCATAGAAATATTGAGAAAAAAAGGTTTTTGACCATTTTCTATTGTTTATATTGATACAAATAATATGATGTTATATATTTTTGAAGTCAGTAAGAATTAAGCTTTCAGAAAATTGCACAAAAATCTGGTGTTCCCATTTAAAAAAACCTATCTTTGGGTCATAGCTTCGTAATTAAAAATCCTGCTAAAAAGGCAAGCACGCCACTGGATTCCACTTAAAAAAGTGCCTGTATAATGTTTCCATTCCAGAGCTCTATCATCAGTATTAGCGGAGATATAAATTTATTTCGAAATCGCCATTTTTCCAATTTTCGCTTATAACTCGAAAACAAAAGAAGGTGGACAAAAATGACAACTACTCTTGTTAGTTGCTCAGAAAAAGAGACCGAGAATGGGGCATCAGATTTTGTCTATCTCCACTGGTTTAAAAGCTGTAGTGCTAAAACATCGAAATTTGCCCACCCTGTACATCACGCAGTGTCTCTCAAATTGGGTGTTGAGTAAGGGGATCTCAAACTGAAAGAACTGGAGCAAATCAAAGAATAAGTGAGATTTTGACGTTTTCGAAAAATTCTCATAACTTTTTTATCTTTGAAACAAGTGTTCTGAAACGTAAACTTTTATTTGAGTAGAATCTAGTGTCATTCTGCAGAAATTTTTCTATCTCAGATTTCGAATAACGAAACAGAGTAATATTTTACCCAGATATAAATAAACTAAACTAAACTATTAGATCTACACTTCATCGTCAATTCACAGATTCCATTAATTTCCTATTAATCATAACATAACTTATAACCCGGATAAACTGGTGTTAAGGAAAGAGACTCGCTGATTAATGTCGATTACTTTGATTAGTTACAGTTAAAATGGAGTGTCTCTGTGTTTTGAGGTTTCTTCACCCTCCTTACTTCGCTTCATACAAAAAGCAAAGATTATAGAGTAGAAAGATAGGAAACGCCCTCATATCTCTAGTACTAAAAACCGACTGTATTTTGGTCAGTGAGAACACATTTGACAATGAGATGGCGCTGAAAACGTTTTCTTAATACAGAGAAATTGTTTAATAACAGTTTTCTGTTTTATAATTGAGGGGCGCGAAATTCGAATTCTATTCTTTGTATTGAATTTCAATATCGACTTTGTTTAAAGTAGAAAACAAACATTCTGAGCGACAGAACAGAAGTATGGTTTTGTTTTGTGATCAGGATGTTAGTTTATATCCTTTATTTGAAATCAATTGATATCAATGAAATACGCTATATTTTTATTTCAAATTTATGAAAAATTTACAGAAACTTGTGATCTGCTACACGTCAAAGGTGTTATTTCTATGCAATACGTTGTTCTGAATCAATAAACTCAGTTGAATTTGTACCATTTATATCAGAAATTAATATGAACCAATAGTCAATATACCATCATAGCATACACATTTCTGTAACTTACATATTATTTAGAGAATTTTCAGAACCACAATTAAAAAAAACCTTACAAAGGTATACAAGACCTGTATGTTTGCCCGTCAGTATAGTTTCTTTATGCTATTTTTATGTTTTTTTTATGGTATGGTCTCTTTATGACACAATATACAAATGGATTGACGAATGAACAAAAGAACTCACAGCAGGCTTCATGAAACTTTGACTTTCCAAACAATTTGACAGTCACTCGATTTCCAAATAGAAATCAAAAAAACCTTTGCACTTCTGAATATATTGATAGAGTAGCAATTGAGAACCTCTGAATGGACGTCTAAAAGTAATAAATTCCCCTAAATGGGCCCTTCATGCAAGGGATGCTTCCTGCATATAACAATTGACGTGGATGAACAGTTCTTAATTGACTTGCAATAAAATGTTCACTGCACATAGTCTAATCAGAACTGTTTTCTCAAGTCATTGTCTTTACGCCCTGAAAATTTTATCTACTTCGGAGCAAAAATCAATGAATGACCGAGTCACATGTTACCAGTTTCAATACTTAAATTTCCATTTTCCTTAGTAAATTAAAAAACAATAATTTGGGATAATCCATTTCATTTGATCCACAGTTCTCCACCATGCAATAATTTTCGAACGATATTTAGAGGTTTTCACCAAGAAATTAGACAAAAAATTCAATTATCAGCAACTAGAACAAGCTAGGTAAACAAGTGGCGGTACGAGAATCAAAACATTCAAAATAGTCCCTGATCCAAGAGTGACCAGACAGTAACACTTATTTTTAGTTACTTTTGCCACTTGGTATTTGCCCAGGTGTCACTAGGCAAGCTCCACAAGTTCGCAGGTATTCAAAGCACATGAGACTCTACTGAGATCCTAAAGTTTCATCTGCGTGGAAATAAGTTATGTCTGGTCGCCCTGGGATCTTAATCTGAAACCTCTGTGATTTCTGTTCTTTGATGCTTCTCTTTTCGAAGCCGACCCCCTGGGAGAAGATACTTTAGAGGCGGGCAAACAACTGATCACCTCTATTTCCGAGGCCAAGACGGAGAACTGGATCAAACTGATGAAGGAGCTTGATATGAGCGTAAGTAGCCACAAAGCGTGGAGACTGTTAAAGCGCTTAAACAACGACCCAACTCAGTCAAGAGCCCATACCAACGTAACCGCAGATCAAATAGCCGCTCAGCTCGTGCAAAATGGCAAACCAGACCAAAAGCCCAACAGGAAAACAACCAATATCAAACGAATAGAAGGCGACGAAACGACCGAACTCTCCACCCCCTTCACAATGGAAGAGCTGAACTCCGCCATAAATAAATGTAAACCACGGAAGGCCGCGGGACCGGACGATGTCCTGACTGAGCAGGTCAAGCATTTCGGGCCGAAAGCAAAACAGTGGCTGTTAGACATGTTCAATGCCTGCTTACAACAGTGCAAGCTTCCTAACATCTGGCGAAAAGCCAAGATCATAGCTATCCTCAAGCCGGGCAAAGAAGCTAATAGCCCAAAGAACTACCGCCCGATCTCGCTGCTATGCCACACGTATAAAATCTTTGAAAGACTCATATACAACCGACTTTCTCCGGCCGTGGAACCAACCCTTATACCTGAACAGGCTGGATTTCGCCCCGAAAAAAGCTGTACGGCACAAGTGCTCAACCTAACCCAGAACATTGAGGATGGTTTCCAAAGAGGATACATAACGGGTGCCATTTTCGTCGACCTCACGGCGGCATATGACACCATCAACCTCCGACTCCTGATGCAGAAGATATACCACACAACGAAAGATATGAACCTTACAAACATTATCAGGAACATGCTTCAAAACCGGAGGTTCCTGGTGGAGTTCCAGGGAAAGCGGAGTAGGTGGAGGAACCAGAGAAACGGCCTGCCACAGGGAAGCGTGCTGGCACCACTACTCTTCAACATATATACCAACGACCAACCCCTCCCTGAAGGAACAAAGAGCTATATATATGCAGACGATAGGGCAACCACAGCACAAGGGAAAACATTCGAAGAGGTGGAACAACGATTGAGCGCGGCCCTAGTGGAGCTGGATACGTACTATAGAGATAACCAGCTGAAGCCAAATCCGACAAAAACGCAGGTATGCGCCTTTCATCTTAAGAACAAACACGCCGGTAGAAAACTACAGATCGAATGGAAGGGAGTACCATTGGAGCACTGCCCTAACCCTAAATACCTAGGCGTAACACTGGACAGAGCCTTAACATTCAAGCGCCACTGCCTCAACACCAAACTCAAAGTTTGCGGAAGAAACAATATAGTCCGCAAGCTGACAAGCTCTAATTGGGGAGCCCAACCCAGAGTTCTCAAAACCTCAGCACTCGCCCTCTGTTACTCCGCCGGCGAGTACGCATGCCCGGTTTGGTATAGCTCAGCGCACGCAAAACAAGTTGATGTCGCCCTCAACGAGACAAACAGAATCATCACCGGATGCTTGAAGCCAACACCCCTGAACAAGATGCACCACCTAGCTGGCATCGCTCCCCCTGCCATCCGTAGGGAAGCAGCTGCACTCAAAGAACGATTCAAAGCAGCAGAATCTGAACGCCACCCCCTACACAGTGTCCAACCGGCCCCTCAGCGACTAAAATCAAGGCGAAGCTTCCTGAGATCGACAGAAGATCACGAGGAACCTAAAACCAGAGTAGACCTTTGGGGGAAGACCTCAAACCAACATTGGATGAAGCCGAGTGAAGAACTGGCACCGGGAGGCAGTGAAAACTGGGAGATCTGGAAGGCGCTAAACAGACTGCGGACGGACACGGCGAGATCGAGAGATACCCTAAATAAGTGGGGCTACCCTGTGGACTCCAGACTGTGCGATTGTGGAGAACTGCAAACCACGCAACATATGTACACTTGCCCACTGTGCCCTGCTAGATGTACCATAGAGGACCTTGTGGCAGCGAAGCCGAACGCAATTGACGTCGCCCGATTCTGGGCAAAAAATGTTTAGCCCTACTATACTTTATTACTGTACTTATTATATGACTATGCTTATTATGTTACAATACTTATTATATATGATGCTTCTGACACGAATAAATAAATAAACCTCTGTGATTAAAATGGCCATCTGAAATCTTACAAAAGTTCGAATATTTAATTAATATTTTAACCAGTCTTATGCCTGCCGCAGACATGCAACTTTTCAGTTGCGCAACAGTTTGATTGCAAGCGGTTCGAGGGCGCACACAAAGGCAATCGCTGCAACTTTTCAGTTGCATGTCTGCGCTGCCCCATATGAATGCATTGTACTCACTTCTGCAACTAAACAGTTGCAAAACTGAAAAGTTGCATCTCTGCGGCAGGCCTTAGGGTTCTAGAAACACATTTGAAACACAGATGGCGCTCACATCACTTTAGTCGCTTCGTTTCCCATCTTTCTACTCCATGTATATTCTTCGATATAAAGCAGATATCCATTTAACAAGCAGTTTGTTTGATTTTAATCTGAATTAAGTCAAGCGGAGTTTATCACCGTTTAGTGAAGTTGACTCCAAGAATGCGTATTGTTCCGAAGTAAGGGAGAATCAGGAGCAAGCCTACTCTGTCCGTTGATATCTCTGTTGTAACCTCCTCGGACTAGTGAAACTAACATCCCACCTCATTTTCCGATATCTCGCGTAGTGTAACACGAAAAACACATTAATTGGACGAAAAAACCAGCCTAAACCAGATAGGACATTGTTTCGGAATGACTCCCGAATGGATAAATCCATCATTTACCGTGATCCGATCTAATTAACCGTGTAATTGTCCGAGCAAGGTCTTCGATGAGGTTAACCGAACCCTGGTTGCTTATTTCGTGTCCCATAATGCGGGGGTGGATAAAATAGATTCCATGTCGGGAGCAACGCCGGGATATAACGTATTCATGATCCGGAAAGAGTTAATTAATTCTGGCTGCGCAAATATGTATTTATGATAATGTACGGAAATACCTGGTTGGGGTAAGAAATTCATTTGGACAGGCGGGGTCCCGAGACGTTTCCGGTATATAGGGAAACCCGACTCCAGCTGAGGATGCGCTGATGATTTGTTGTGGAATTATGAGGGGTTTGTTATTAGGTACGCAAAATTCTGCGAAATTTCTACTCTATGTACTCCGTTCTATTAGGTTGTGTAAATATGAAATGTTCAAATACTTAGAAGAGCACTGCAGCGCGGTATGTTTATTAATTTTACGTACACAGATCACCTTGCAATGGTTGTCATTAGGGGAGCGAATTCCTGAACGAGGAAAACAAGTTCTTGTGTGTTATAAGTTATGAATGATGTCTTAAGGTGTTAAGCGAGTTACTTCAAGGGGCTTCATTCAGAACCTTAAAGGGGAATATACACTGGACGAAGTCCTGAAGTTGATCATACAGCAATACAAGGTGTTTTCAAAGGTGTGGCTTTTTTTTGACAGCATCCAAGATGGCTGAGATACAACTCCTAGAAATTCGACAAAATTTCATTGAATTTCAAGTGCCGGACTGTGGTAGGTGACTCCGGCATCGCAAAAACGAAATAAAACTTAAACATATGGCTGTACAATGAATGATTCAGTACCAAGTTCATCGGATTAGATGCATCAGGTCACTTTTGAGAGAATCATAATTGTTGTATAGTGTAATTTGGGGTGAAAAAAATGTAGAAAATCGAGGCAGTTTCTTGAAAGTGCTTATGTCAGTTATTTTGAAAAAGTGCTATGATGTTTCCCCATTTCATCCTATTTTTACGACGATTGTTAGGATGTTCGAACAAGAAGATTGTGATGCCCATTATGGAAAACTTCGTGAATAATTTAGACGAATTTTATTGGTGAGATTTTGAAGTATTATTCTATTTTTTAAACTTGTGTCCTGAGTCTCTTCTGTCAGTTGGTATCGAAATGAGCCATTTCATGAAATCGTGTAAATTACTAAAAAATAAAGAGAACAATGAGGCAGTCGTAAGTTTCCATTTTCATTACCACGTAAATATCAAACGAAACCACATGGTCCAATCAGGAGATAAGTTTTTCCTACTGCTTTGCGATAATTCAGCTAACATGATCGGTCTAGGGTCGTATTAGGATCTATTTCAGTAATCATTTTCAATTTTGAAAGTTTTGTATACGCTTCATTTTGACCAGTTCGAACTTCTGTTAAAAGAAAGCTCACCTTTGAAAACACCCTGTAGGTATAAGGTGAGCCTTCGATTCTTACAAATATTTTAACAATAGATTCTTCAGATCAAAAGACAAGATATCACCTACGCTTTCCAGTTTTCTCAATATGACGTACCATAAAAAAACAAAATTCAAAGAACCCAACTCTTGAAACTAATTTGGAAGCTACCTAATAATAATAATAATAATAATAGTCTTTACTTCCTCATTGACAAATATAGATTGTATAGGAACGGTCAGAAAAATTATCAAATAAATGAATGAAGTTTCAAATTAGATAACCATCATGAGAATGGATTATGATTTCTAATGATGGACTCGAATTCCGTGAAGTTGTATATGCTATGTCCAGATAGCAATGTTCTTAGTTTCCTCTTAAATGTTGAATATTGGAGGTTCCGCATCTGGTCTGGCAGTTGGTTATAGAGTTGCACTCCAATATTATGGGTTTTCCTCAGTCTTTGACTTGGCTGTATGATATCTTCTTTATTTCTAGTATTGTAATTGTGTTGGTCTGAATGTTTTGAATACATGTTTAGATTTTTTCTTATGTGTGTTACTCTCTTGTATATAATTACTGCATACAGTGACATTATTCCGGATTCAGTGAATAAGTTTCTGCAGCTTGTGTTCCATGGAACTCGATAGATACTTCTCAGGGCTGCTTTCTGCATTCTGAATATTTTATCTAAGTGAACCGTTGCTCCATCACTCCAACTGATTATACCATAAGTCATCCTTGAGTGAAATAGGGAGTAGTAGGCAGTTATTGCTGTGTTTGTATTGGTGATCTCAGCAATTTTCTCAATAGCATATGTTGCTCCGGCCAGTTTGGCACTGAGATTATCAATGTGGACTCTCCAGCTCAGTTGTGCATCTAGTTGAACTCCTAGAAAGTTTGCTGAACTCGCTTTTGAGGTTTGACTCCTTTGTTTGGCACTAAAGACCAATGATGTTGTTTTGGCAGCATTCAGAAATACCACTCTTTGGCTTGAACCATAATGTCTTCATAAGTTGATTGAACGCTGGTGTCATCTTCAATCTCAACTGCATATGTTGTGTCGTCGACAAACATACAGGAAACAACTGTTCTTGGTATACTGGTGGCCATACTGGTTGGTGTTGTGTGGCATGTCATTGATATACAGAAGGAATAGTGGAGGGCCCAGTCTCGAACCTTGGACAACTCCCCTTGTTATTTTGAGAGCTTCACTTCTATTGTCATCCAATACAACTATCTGCTGTCGATCAGATAGGTATGATCTGAAAAGGTCCAAGCAAACACCACGTATGCCATATCTCTCCAGCTTCTCAAGCAGTATTGAGTGATTAACACAATCAAATGCTGCTGATAAGTCGGTAAATATTCCCAGACACTGATTTTTGTTCTCGAAACAATCTTGAATATGTTTGGTTAAAGAATGAATTGCCTCAGCTGTTGAAGTTCCTTTCCGAAATCCAAATTGGTTATGGCACAATATTTGTTTAGCATCCGTGAAGTCAACGAGGTAATTATAGACCACCCCTTCTAGTATCTTTGAAAATGCTGGCAGTATTGCAATTTGCCTAAAATGGTTGGCTATGGAAGGATCTCCTTTTTTGAAAATAGGGCAGATTTTGCCTATTTTCATTTTAGTTGGAAAGACTCCCTCTTCAAGACATGTATTCACGACATCCACCCATGGAAATATTTGAACGCTTTGTAAAATGAAAGTATTCTTCATATTATCTCGTATAATGGACCGTTTTCGAGTATTAAAAAGCATCTGTGAAATTTGAAAAATTGGGTACTTCGGCTGAATATAACTCTGTGTCAAAAATCGACAGATGTGTAGTGTCACAGATTTAGCTAGTTATTCTAGGGTTCATTTTGTTTTTATAGTGGTGGTACAGCTCGTTATGAATACTCAAAAAAGCTATAACTTTATATCAGGGCCGAATCGGAAAAATGGTATAGAAAAAAAGTGGTACTTTTGACCTCAAAAATATACTGTTGAAACATTTGAACGAATCATTCTGTATAGAGGGTGCTTTCAGAGGCGAATAGTTTTTATTTGAACAAACAATGGTTGTAGGTACACACTAAATAATTATGAAGCTTTTGCCATCATGAGGGTTCCCAGGATGGGCAATTATTGATAACACAGGCCAACACACATTTTGGTGCCTGCGATTTTTTAACTGTTCCTGAGTAATTTTTGGATGCAGAATGTAAAAAAGTTCTCAGATTTTGTCTATCAGATCTAGTTTTTGAGATTTTTTAAAAAATTGTGTATATAATTTACGTTATAACTGTTATAATATATAATATTACTATTGACAGTTAAAAAAAACAAAGACACATGGATTTGAGTATTTATTGCAAAAACTTAATTTACATAATTACATTAGTCACTAATCACATAAAAATTTTCTTTTATACGATTTTCTAGAATGGAGTTTACTAGGGCAGTCTCGCTGAAGGCTCCAGCAGTAGTCCGCCATCATGTGGCTATCCCATCGTCCTTGATAACGATCTTCCATAGTTTTAATATCCTGATGGGATCTTTCCCCCTGTTCTTCACTACAATCACCTAATTTTTCTGGAAAACGATCTAGGTGGCTGTGGAGGTAGTGAACTTTCATACTCATGTTACAGCCGAGAATATTGAAATTTGAAAGCATAGTTTCCACTAATTCTACGTAATTCTCTGCTTTATGATTGCCAAGAAAATTTTGTACTACTTGAACAAATGAACTCCAAGCGTTAGATTCAGTCTCGTTCATTTATGTGGTGAATTGTGGATCTTTAACAAGTTGCCTTATTTGAGGACCATCAAATATACTAGCTTTTAGTTTTTCCGTGCTAATGCCAGGAAATTTACGTGACAAATACCCAAAACAATTTCCATCTCGATTTAAAGCCTTCACAAATTGCTTCATTAGGCCTAGCTTGATATGCAAGGGCGGAAGTAAGATTTTTTCTCTTGAAACCAAAGGTTCGTTGATCACGTTTTGTATTCCTTGAATCATGACATCTCTTGAAGACCAATTTTTGTTAACCCAGTGCTCATTTTTAGCTCTGCTGTCCCAAAGGCACAAAAAACAAGGATATTTTGTATAACCACTCTGCTGTCCAAGGAGGAAGTTAATCATTTTTAAATCAGCACAAATTGACCACTGATGTTATTCTTCGTATTTAATTTTTCTCAAAACTAATGCTATTGTTTCATATTCTTCCTTCATGGTAGTAGAATGACCAATAGGAATTGAGCCATATTTGTTAAGTACATATTTATCTCTTTATTTGTTGTCCTTTATCAGAAAAAAATATACCATTTAACCTGTAACGTGTATCTCAGAAACTAGAGCTGATAGAAAAAATCTGGTGGCATTTTTGGGATCAGCACATTAAAAACATCTAAAATCAGATGTTAGATTTCCGGCACCAAATTTTCTTTTCATTTTGTTGGCCTGTGTAATATGAAGGACAAAAATGGAAATAAAAAAGGATATGATGTATTTCTATCTGCGAAAAATTCATCATGGACAAGGAAAACCATGTGGTTCATTCATCAATCACGAGATGAATTGTTACTGTTTTATCGATGATTTTTCGAACTGAATATTTTGTTCTCAGACAAGAAGATTGTCTCATCATGTGACCAATTTAAAAGTAGCTGATCGAAAAGAAGCCAGTATAATTACCAGAAAAAAATCATTCTTCTCTTCAGTAGAAAATTTTCACGTCGCATTTCCCTCGATGTGATAAAAAATAGGTCTGCAGGTTCCTTCGCTGGGGGAGGGACCTGGTTGCTGACAACTCAGGCCTGGTTCACATGTTCCGCTGAATCCTAAATCGCCACCGCAGGGTTCGCCCTCTGTCCTAGCGCATTCTTGACAGCATCTGCAACAAAGAATATAATTTTTATATTGCTACAAGCTAAACCAATATCTTTAAAGTTTGGAGATTCCACCTATCATGAATCTCTCGTTTGAAAAAATTCAGTGATTTTCATGTTTTCGGATTCTTAGATGAAATGGACGTTTTTTAAGGGCGAAATCCAAAGCGCTGTAACTCTGAAACAGGTAGCCTTTTGGCAAGGATAAAAAATTTGGGGGTCCTTATTTTGCCTCCAGAAGATGTTACCAAATTTTGCTGCAATCATTCCGGACCACACTGCGGAACATCTTCTAGTTGATAGTGTGAAATTTGAGGTCAAAAAAGTAAACCAGAGCTACGCAATAAATTAAAAAAAAGAAGATATCCACCGAAATTGTGAAAATCGAAAAATTGGAGTATCGAGCAATCATCAAGTACCTGTATTTAAAAGGGTTGAGAGGTGAGCAGATTTACGACGATATGCTTAATACCCTTGGTGAAATGCACTTCGTATGCGACCGTCAAAAATTGGACTGCAATCTTCAAAAAAGGTAAATTTTCCATTGAAGATGATGACCGACCGGGAAGGCCAACTTAAGTGTCAGTCCCCGAAAATATCGATGCAGTTCATGACATGATTTTATCAGACCGTGGAATGGGGCTAAAACGGATATCTGAAGCACTGAATATTTCATACGAACGCGTTCATTATATAGTTCATGTCAATTTGGACATGGACATGAGAAAAATTGCTGCAAAATGGATACCCAATTGTTTAAATGTTGACCAAAAGCGTGCAAGGGTAGAAGCATCGCGTTCGATCTGTGCTCGATTTGAAAACGATGTAGACTTCTTAAACCGAATTGTTACTATGGATGAGACTTGGGTACATTTCTACGATCCAGAAACAAAGCAACGGTCGATGGAATGGCGACACTCTGGTTCTCCAAGACCTAAGAAGTTTCGTGTCCAAAAATCTGCTGGAAAAGTTCTTGATTCAGGTTTTTGGGATTGCCATGGAGTAATCATGATTGATTTTTTGGATAAGGGTAGAACAATATCCGGAGATTACTATTCAACACTACTGCCCACTCTACGGGAAAAAATTAAAGAGAAAAGACGCGGAAAGCTATCCAAAGGTGTTATGTTTTTGCAGGACAACGCCCCTGCACACAAAACTCATGTTGCCATGCAAAAAATTCGTGATTTAGGGTTTGAATTACTCGAACACCCTTTTTATTCACCAGATTTGGCTCCATCCAACTATCATCTCGTTCCTCAACTGAAAAAAGTTTAAAATGTCGTAAATTTTCTTCCAACGAGGAGGTAATAAAAGCTGTGGACTGTGGAGGTCTGGTTTGCAGAGCAAGACGAAACATTCTTTGTAAGGTCTAGAGACGTTGCAGGTTCTCTGTAATAAATGTATCCAATTAAGAGGAGAATATGTTGAGTAACAAAATATTTTGACATTGAAATTTTGTTTGGTTCTATAGTAGGCTAAGAATAATATTTCCTCGTATTCGCTCCATAATTCAGTTTTAACAGGATCGGATGATACACGAAAAATAATGAGATATGTCAGTACGTATCCTGAGGGAGAAGTTGCCATGAAATAAGAGTAGAAACCCGTTTTCTGTTATGTCATATATAGAAGGAATTCTAAGAAGAATCGGTGCTTCACGTGCTCAATGACAATGATATCAATACTGAAGAAGAAAAATATTTGAATTTTTCTGTCCCCTAACGCACAAAAGGAATGGTATTATCCCTCCTGGGATTTCATGCGCTCTATAAACGACACTTCATTTATCAAGGGGTTCAATTCAGTGACAATATCATTCTTCCTGAATATATAGGATGTGGACCCTTTTTTTATCAGCCACTTACGATGCAAATGTATATTGTCAGTCTGCGTCTCTGCTTATCTATATAGCTGGATTACACAACAAGGCTGCTTTAAAAATAGAGAAGAGGCATAGTAAAACATTTTGTGAAAGCACTACGTGTCCAGAATTTGAACCTTCTATGACAAAACTGGATTGAAAGAACCTCTATTCAAAGTCCCCTAACACATTATTAAATACACGTGTGATTTTTCTGCAGATGAGATAACTCTATGAAAACTAATTTCATTTTTCAATGAACTATAATATAATTTTTGTAGTTTTCGGGTAATTCTTCTTCAAAATATGCACGAAGGTGATAAAACATTCCGATGTCGCTTGGTTTCTTCAAAGAACACAGTCTCGAAAACATCAGAGGCTGTTTTAGTTTTTCCAATTATAAAAGAGTGGGCTCTAACATTTGAAGAAAAAAAGAAACATTGTCTTTGACCGTACGAATATTTTAACAACCTCAAGACTCAACTGTTGAAATATTTGTACGAGTCAAAGACACCCTATACATATCTATTATGAGTAATCATATAGACTTATAGAGTGTAGGCATCGAAGTGAATCAACTTCAGGTCCGGCGAAGCTTCCAAAAACTCCTTATTCAACAAAAACTAACTTCGCCCCCATTCCCTGGAGAAATGCCTCTTGAACTTCCGCGTGTGTAAAACTTTCAGCAATTATATCACGAATTTAGACAGGATAACTCCGTAGTCTGTAGGCTCCGAAGCAGCACGAGGATAATGATACTCGCTGGGAGATCTAGTAACGATGTTTAATCTAGAAATAAGAGAACGCCAAATTAAGAGAACACACATTTGTTCAGCGCTTATCTTCCTCATATATGCTCGTTTTTCTTCATCTTGTAGGGGATTATACTCTGGCAATTAGTCCTAGAGATGTTTAAATTGCAGGTTGAACTTGGTGGGATTAGGCATTCGATTAAACTTTATTTCATTTTCGAAAGCAGTCCTCTTCTGTAGAAATAACAGAAATGAACGGTATTTTTGAATGAATATAGGTACTCATCTACAGGGCGAGTCTTTGAACCCTACCAATATTTTAACAGTACCTAGATTCTTGGGGTCAAAAGAAACACTTTTTTTCATTTACCATTTTTTCCGAATCAGCTCGGTTCAAAAGATACAAGCCGTAGGAAAACCATAAAAAACTTATTTTAAGTTCTATCGCACAAACGGTTTTATCAAATGAAATGAATTTCGAAATTCAATTTTTCATTTTTTCATTATGACCATTACGTACCATAAAAATACCAAAAATTCAAAGAACGCAACTCTTGAAACTAACTTGGACGCTATCTAATGAATACTTGAACTTTTTTTGAAATATACACGTATTCCTCATATTTTCTCGTATAATGCGCCGTTTTTGAGTAATTTGATGTTCAAAACTTAAATAGTATTTATGGAAAATTGGGTACTTTGGCTGAATATAACTCTGTTTGAAAGATCCACAGATGTGTAGTGTCACACATTAAGCTAGTTATTCTGAAGGTAGTTTTGTTTGTCCAGGGGTAGCACAGCTCAAAATCGAAACTTAAAATGGCTTTATCTTTTTATCAAAGCCGAATGGGAAAAAATGGTACATAGAGGAAAAAAGTGTTTCTTTCTATCTCAAGAATTCACTGTTAAAATATTCGTACGAGTCAAAGACTCACCTTTATATTTCGACAGAATGAAAGGTGCAATGGTTTTTCAACTGCCTGTATCTTTTGCACATTTTAAAGGACCTCAAGAATGTACAGGGTGGGCAAAATTCGTTGTCTAGTGAGGGGACCTCGAGATTATAGCAGCTTGAAGAAAACGGATGACCTTTTTCATGACTAATCCAAATCTGAAAACAGAATCGGCCTATCATTTCAAGATTTCGAGTTATAAACAGAAACTGAGATTTTGACGATTCCGAAAAGTTCCCATAACTTTTTTGTCTTTGAAGTTACAGATCTGAAACTTGAAACCTTCTATAGGCACTTGCATACCTAAAATCTACCAACAAAAGATTTTTTTCCAAAGCAAAACTAACAAATTCAATGAAAGTTTGCATTTAAAAATTTCACCAAATGATTCAAAATGAAAAAATATTTTGTGCTTTCATTCTACGTAAAAAAGTGCCTGTAGAAGGTTCAAGTTTCAGGTTTGTAACTGCAAAGACAAAAAAGTTATGAGAACTTTACGAAATTGTCAAACTCAAAAACGAAGTATCGTAGGAGGCTGCGGTTTTCACCATTCTTTGTTTTTCCGAAAATGAGCTCGGAAATGTATCAATTTTGCCCATCCTGTATACTGTTAAAATATTTGTACGTGTCAGAGATTCACCCTGTATAAAAAATTCGAGCAAAACAGTTCCCATTCTTCAGTCAACGAAATACATCCTTCAGGTTAAGTGTTGAAATGATTCAATAACGGGAAATTTCAAAACCATGAAGACATTTCCCGAGACATTCAGGTCATATTCTCGAGAGGTTATCCACTACGACGTTGTCACCACCAGGAACTCTCTTATTAGAAATAAATATCGAATAACAGCCCGCTGCGTCAGCTTAATCATTAATTAAGACGCTGTCAAGAGCTTCCTTGCAGAATATCACTTCAGTGTGTTTTAATCCTATTCGGGGTATCCACAGAAGCGAAAGATCTTGTACCTTCCTGTTATACACTTAAGTTGAAGGAAACATGACGTAAATTAATATGACAGCAGAAACTCGCCCACGAAGGAAATTCTAGTGGCTACGGAGGACATTTCTGGGACATATTCTTACAGCGTCGATTTTTCGGATTTCAGTTACTGATAGATACACAGGCTGTTTCACGAACTGTTGCACATAGCCTAATGGTGAATGGGGGTCATTTAGGTCTTTCAGAAAAGCTGCTTCTTTTGTACCCAAAGTCCAATAGATTCGGAGATACAGTTTGATTTATGGATTAAATTTTCAATATCCATAACTCGAGAACGTGTAGTCCGATTTTGATGAAAATTTGTGGAATAGTTTAATTCCAATAGATTTTTGAGATGGCACAGGCAACTCGCAAATTATCAGGACAGTATTCGAAATATTGACGGGTCAGAGCGATTTTCCACATTTTCATTTCAAAGCCCGAAAATCGAGTTGTTAAATTTTCGTTGGACCACATTGTATACCTAAATTAATTTTGATTATTATCATTTTAATGGATTTCTCGTTTTGCAAGTCAATCAAGAGGATCGATCAGCATTCATCATTCATTACGTGGTTCGCATACTGTTAAATCACTACTGATCCTTCATTGGAATTTATTCCATCGCAGGATTAGTTATACCAGTGTATCCACATAATAAATTCAATCGATTCTGTGAATTATACCTCCGATCGTATTCGAAGGTTTAAATCCAATGCCCTATATTGAAAGGGATTTTCATTAGAATCCGCTAAAGGACATTCTAACACAACTACCATACAAGTTGAACTAGGCACAAACAAATCATACCCAAACCTACCTACACGTTGTCGGATATAAAGGAAGCTTTAATATTCCACAACATTATTTCATGCCACTATTACTATTGCCGGAAGCAGAACCTTCTGTAACATTATCAGTTTTGCGAACGGTTGATACAAAGCGGATCACTCGCTTAATACCTCAATAATAGTTTGTAAAGTGTCAGATAAAAATTAATATCAACGACAGTCAACATATACTAGATTTGGAACTATGTATATCCCATTCACTTTTATAAAAAGATTGTGAGTGAAGAGGACGACAAAAAATTTTCTTTTTTGGGAAAAACCAAAATGATGGTGGCAATTGAGGATTTTATTTTCTGAAAAATCAGAAGATAGACGCTTTCTAATGAATATGTGAACATTTCGTAAAATGAAAGTATTCTTCATACACTTCGCAAAAAAATTAACGCACATTATGGAAATCTCAAATTAATTCTACAACTGAAGGTGTTCTCAATGATAATTATTTTTATCAGAATTATGCATGCATATGTTATCCACTTTCAACGGTTTTCTTCAATACATATGTTTTTCCCAGTAGGAATAAAAAAAGATGATATTATCAGATTTTGAATGTATTGGCTCCATTCTAAAATCAGTTGTTCTCGATCAATTCTAGTGATGAATAGTTTTTCTTTCGTTTGATTTTCTACATTCGATCGCTATGCAACGCGAAACACGCAATTTGACTCAAGAGGAATGTGCCCAAGCGGTAGTTTTGCGAGAAGAAGGGTGGACATACACAAGAATTGCAGAAAGGTTTGGAGTTTCTCATACAAGTGTGTCCAGAATGTTGCAGCGATTCAGGGAAACAGGTATGAATTTCCGAAGACCAGGACAGGATAGACCACGGGTGCCATTCAAGAACGTTACTTTGAGAGTGTCTTCGTTGAGACAACGGTTTGCAACCGCTCGCCTCCTACAAATTCAGCTTGAGCAAACTCATGAGGTGCAAATTAGCACTCAGACAATAAGAAATCGCCTCAGAGAATATGATTTAAGGCCTCGTGTCGCGGCAAGATCCCAGCTCTTACCCCAGCCCATCGAAGGGCGCGTTTGGATTTTGCGAGAGAGCATATCCATTGGGAAGAGGCCGATTGGGAAAGAGTTCTCTTCACAGATGAGTCTAGATTCTGCCTCTTCCATTGTGATTGACGTTCCCTTGTATACAGACGTCCACATGAAAGATATGCTCAGTGCAATTTCCTGAATACTACTGGTTTCGGGGGAGGATCGATTATGGTATGGGGTGGAATATCTTTGACTACTCGCACAGACCTAGTGGTCGTTGATAATGGAGCTATGAATGCTGATAAGTATGTAAGGAACATTCTTGAAGAGCATGTAGTGCCATTTGCCTCATACATTGGTGAAAATTCCATTTTTATGGACGATAATGCCAGACCCCATCGTGCGCGCATCGTTCAGGAGTACCTCGAAGAGGTTGAAGTCTCTCGAATGGAATGGCCAGCAAGAAGTCCAGATCTCAATCCGATTGAGCAGGTTTGGAACAACCTCAATAGAAGGCTGAGAAGTTCAGAAAATCATCCAGCTACTCTCAATGACTTAGGAATCCAACTCGGAGAAATCTGGGAAGGATTAGATCAGAACATTTTAAGATCACTCATTTTGAGTATGAACCGTCGTTGCCGAGCTGTAATTAACGCAAGGGGTGGAAATACCAAGTATTAAATCACTTATCAGCATTTCAGTATTTTGAAAATTGTTCATTTCTCTTCTTTCACATAAGATTCGGTGAAATCCTGAATTTTTCTTCCATTTAATGTGTCTTGTTTCGTTCAAAACCTTCCCGAGAGAACATAAAAAATAAGTTATAAAGTCAATGTAGAGTTAACTTTCATTAAAATTGAGATTTTCAGAATGTGTGTTAATTTTTTGCGCAGTGTATTTTGTCGTATTATGCGCAGTTTTAGAGTAATTTGATGTCCGAAAATTAAAAAGTTTCTGTGAAATTTGAAAAATTGGGTACTTCGGCTGAATGCGAATCTGTTTAAAAGATCCACAGGCGTGTGGTGTCACATATTCAGCTAGTTATTCTGAAGGTAATTTTCCAGGGGTGGCACAGCTCATTATAAAAACTTGAAATTGCTATATATCTTTTTATGAAAGCCAACCAAGTGCTTTTATAAAAGTGAATGGAGTATACCATATGGGGTTCACACAAAATTACTTCAGTTTCTTTCGAAGAAACTTCAACTGTCGAAAATTGCAATGTTCCATTTCTCATCGACTGCAGGGACATTTGTTATCGACAAAACGTTGATGTGCTGTGAAATTAATCAATCTTCTTCGTAGAGACCATCTGAGAGAACTGATAGCAGGAGCAGTCTTTTATGAGGTTCTTAGTTATGGTTCTGATGAGAACTCGAAAACGTGATGATTTTATCAATTTTCCCTCAGCTCCTACATTTCCACTTCATCTCGTTTCACGGAAAGAATTCACGACCTGATGGTGATGGCGGTGGGTGGAAATCGGTGCATGTAGCGAACTGAAATTGATTTGACCTGTTTTCCAAATTGAACATTGTATTTTACGCTTCGAGATGGAAGGTAACTTCGAAAAAATCGTGCGACACTTATCAGAATAAACGCTTCGCTGTTTCAGGAAAAAGTGTATTTATTTATTTATTTATTTATTTCTACACATACACCCAAGAAGGTAATTACATATGCAGAACAAGCACAAAAACTCTATTAACTACTTAACCTAGGAGAACAATTTTCTCACATTTCCCAAACTAGTATTGAACAAATCCAAGTCAAATTTTTCAATCAACTCATTGCATATAAGCATCATTTTATTAATGGGAGATGAGCTACTTTGCGTTACATGAAAAGTTTCCCTATTTCTAAGCCTCAGATATAAATTAGGTACTTTAAATTTGACAAGATCAACAAAATTACAGTCTTGAAATGTTAAATTATTTAAAATTTTGAAAATGAAAAGAACTGCGTTGCACTTGCGTCTGTTTATCAATGTGCACATATTGAAGTCTTCCAACATTGAAATATATGACTTCATGAAAGGATACTCATTGTATTTTTTCAGGTATAAGTATCGAAGGAATCTTTTTTGAACTTTTTCAATCATGTCAACATGACTTATGGTTAATGGCATCCATACCACTGAAGCATAATCAAGGTGTGGTCTCACAAGAGTTTTATATAGTAGAATAGTAGTATTACAATCAAAATCTTTGCTATTTCTAAGAACTAAACCTAGTATCTTGTAAGCTTTGTTGGTGATGAATTCAAAATGGGTGTTAAATTTCAGATTGTTTTGAAAGATTATACCCAAATCCTTAATTTCTGACTTGCGTTCAATGATTTCCGAATTAATTTCATAACTGAAATATATCGGGTTGGATTTTCGAGTGTAGGTGACAACATGACACTTCTTTATGTTGAGAGACATTTTATTAATCTTGAACCATTGTTCCACCCTATTCAAGTCCTCCTGCAATAGAGAGCAATCAAGTAGGCTCAAGATTCTCCTAGACAACTTGAAATCATCCGCGAACAACAATGCCAATGAGAATCGCAAACAGGCAGGAAGGTCATTAACAAATATCAGAAACAGCAATGGCCCCAGTATGCTACCCTGAGGAACACCAGAACTCTGTATTATATTTTGTGAAAACTCATCCCCAACTTTCACAACTTGTATTCTTTGATGCAAATAGGATCCAATAAAAGCACACGCATCCCTCGAAAAGTCATTCATAGCAAGTTTATTGACCAGAAGTCTGTGATTGACTCTATCAAAAGCTTTTTCACAGTCGGTATATACCGTGTCAAGTTGGAAACCTTTTTCTATTGCTTCCACTGCAAGCTCGGTAAAAGAGCAAAGATTACTTATGGTTGATTTCCCTTGAACAAAACCATGTTGGGACTTATTGAATTCAATATTGGAGTTTTTAATTATATCATTATATATTATTATTTCAAATAGTTTGGATAGGGCATTCAAAATGCTAATTGGTCGATAGTTTTCAATGATATTTGTTTGTCCTTTTTTATGGACGGGAGTTATTATAGATGGCTTGAGAAGGTCAGGAAAAGTATTCTCTGAAAGTGATAAATTAAATATGTGAAGCAGTGGATCTATTAGAAAGTCAATACAGCCTTTGTAGATGTAGGACGGAATATTATCGGAACCATTAGATTTTTTTGGTTTCAGCCTTTTCGTAGCGTTCCTAAGATCATCCTCTGAAATGACGGAAAATTTGAAACGTCCCCATGTCGAATTAATCTCACACGAATCAACTTCACTGGTGTATATGGATTCAAAGAAGGTAGCAAAAGCACATGAAATTTCTTTTGCGTTATTGAGCAATTCTTGGTTGAATTGCATCGATGTTGGAATTTTATTTTGAGATTTCTTTTCACCAATAAACGACCAGAATGATGAAGGATTACTATTGATATTTTTTTCAAGTTGTTTTTTATATCTTACATACTCAAGTTTTGTTTGATGCTTCACTTCCTTTCTGAGAGAAGAAAACATAGCACCATCTTCATCTCTCAGATTCTTATGTAATTTATTTTTATTAATTATTTTTTGTTTCAATTCCGGGGAGAACCATATGGGAAATTTATGCCTTCTCACAGACGTCGAATTATTATATTTAGGAATAGACTGATCCAGTATAGTGTAAAGTTTGTCATAAAACAGGTCTAAACTTTCATTAACACTCCCACAACTAATTACGTCTGACCAGTTACATTGAGACATCAGATTGTAGAGTAACATATAGTCACCTCTAGAGTAGTTATAATCATGTTTCTTTACGAATCCATTTTCTAGTTGTTTATCTTGTTGAAACTGAAAGGAGAGCTCAAGTGCCGGATGATATCCGTCCTCGCAAAGAAGAGGAACTTGTGATTTCCGCACCAATAGATTCATATCGGAAAATATCAAATCCAGCATTCTACCCATAAAGTTTGGAAATTCATTGAGTTGCTTCAAATCAAATAAATTCATGAAACCATTGACTAACGTACTTTTTAAACAGTTTTCAGAGAAAATAGGGATGTTAAAATCTCCTAGTATCAGTAGATTCTTATCATCTAATAAAACATTATCGAAAATGTTAAAGTAGCTTTCGTACAAAGTATGATCTGATTTTGGCGGAAAATACGCAACAGAGACATAGCACTCACAATTTCCCATCAGTAGTCTCAACAGCACACAATCCAAAACACACTCAGTTTCAATCACTTCAAAACCTATATCACATTTGACTGCAAATAGAACACCTCCTCCCCTGGTTTGGCCAGTGTTTCTGTCACTCCTTACTACCACATAACAATCATCAAAAATTTCCTCATTAAGTATTCCATCGTTCAACCAAGTTTCTGTCAGGGCGATAATATCAAAATCAGATGATAATACACTGGTGTATAGATCTTCCGTCTTGGACCTCAAACCTCGGACATTCTGGTAATATACTGTTAGTTGTTTGTGTTGTTGAGTTGATAGCCTGTCAGTTGAGTTTCGCTCTTCGGTGCAGGCTTCCTCCGTAAAAAATGAGAAACAATCGCACCTTTCGGCCACAAATCTTTATTCCAAGCCTTTTTTAGCTGCTCCTGACAAATTGTGACTTTCATGGAAGCATGGTGGGAAGGATGTTTGGAGGGATGTATCTCACAAACAACATTTCCGAGTTTCTTCTCCAGCAACTTCACCATATCTTCCACCTTGGTAGATGGATTCAGTCTAGTAACGTGAAGGGATGTTAATTTTGGGACAGTCTGAACGATTTCATCATCACTTCGTCCAACAAGAATTTTTCTCTTCTTTTTACTCTGAACAACCCTGAAGCCCTCGGAATCGGATTCAACTCTTTCAGGCTTAGATATGGACAAGGCCTCGATGGAATTATTTTTTGCCTCTTCGTTAAATTTAGAGTTATTGATCCTTACCCTTGACTGACACTCCATTTTTGATGTGTTCTTGGTAAGATCAATCGAATCAATTTTCAACAATTCGTCCCGGGCCTTCTTAGTCTCAATTCCTTTGTTTATTTGTTTTTCTCCGTTTTCAACAACATCGGTATTTTGAATTGTTCCGGTATCAATCAGCTGTGCAGCCGATATAGCGTCAACGTTAACATACCGTCCCCGCTGATAACTTTTTGTAGAATTCAACTTTTTATTAAGGTCATCAATCGTTGATTCCCGTTCCATCAGTTTCGATTCCAACGTAGAAATTTCAAATTTCAACAATGAAATATTCTCCACTAAAATGGAATTATTATCCTCCAAACCAGCAATGATCCTACATAGCAAATCGCATTGTGTCGACTCACTCGTCACAACTACTGACTTAGATTCCTTTGATGAATTGACCGACTGAATAAGTGTAGGTGTTGTATTTCCACTTGATTTTATGTCAACTAATACCATCTCAAGTTCACAACACTCTTTATTTTTTGCACAACCTGGATGGTTTGCTTTGGAACAAATTGAACACTTTAATGCACTTTTTGCAATTGACCTCTTACAATTTTCACATTTTAAATACTCCAATCGCGGAGCCGCTAGTGATTCATCCTTCTTATTCGCCGACATGTTGTCGAATGTAGGTATTTTTATTCAGGGCCGGCACTAAATGCTCACTCTGGTAATGCTTTTTTCCCAGCACCTTGGTTGAAATTTATTGAATTCAACCTAGAAAGAAACTACCAGAAATTGTGATCCATTATGGCAGTCAAGATGCTATCAAAGCTACTGGATACTAAGGATGACCTCGCGAAGTGAAATGACTTGCTATACGGTATCGGGATGTAATTAATTGTATTTCTCCAGAAATGAAAAGAAACACAACCAGGGCGGATCTATTCGAGACTTTTATCCGCTACCCGAAGGGCTAACGCTCCATGCCTGATAGCGAAGAAAAAGTCTCTTTTGAGCGCAACTACGGGATTTCACTGACGTCGAGCGGTATCTCTTATTCTCTACCCCAAGGGCTTACGCGCCATGACTGATAGAAAAGAAGAGATTTCGGATTCAACACTTATGACGCGGAACGCGGACAGGGAGGTTGACGGGACTTTCCCTTCAGTACCTCAAGGGCTTACGCACCATGACTGATAGCGAAGGGAAAGACTTGCAAAACAGGGTAAAGTACGATAAAATACAACAGAAAGCGATACAGTACAGCAGTGTCAAAGAAGTAACCGGTGTAGGTCTAATTAAGAAACTGAACGGTACAGACGGGGACCTACCTCCTTTGTTTCAGGCACTCGCGGAAAACGAATGAAAACTAAAAGCACTAATACTCGCAACACAAAATTATTTTTAAACTTGTTGAACGGCCTGTCGTGCACACAATTAACGTCGAATCGTCGAAAAGTACGGAGCGTAAAAGAGTCAAAGTGCAAGAGCAGAAATCAAAAAGTAAAAGAGACTGAAGCAAAAGAGAATCAAAAAGTGACCGTCGCGGGGGAAAATCTGCTTTTATAGGCAAATCCCCCCACACGTTAAAATCTGAAAATTCCAGAATGCGACAAGAGTGAAAAACGTCGTCAGCTCCGGTTTATCGCATATCAACGTCAGAAAAACGTCGAAATCTTCAACGACATGCAAGAAAAACAACGTTAAACACAGATAAACGGTTTTTTACATTTACTCTGCCTATCGGAATGAATGTACTGAATATTTGAGAATTCAATATTTTCAAAGCCGGAAATATGAAATGAAAGGAATGCACTAAAATGAACTCAAATTTTCCTCAGAAAACTGGGATTCATTACAGTACATGTGGCATTGTACCCACAGAGATGTTAGAGAGTCTCATATTGAGCCATGTAGTCTAGAACATTAAATAAACAGCCTTAAATAGCAATACAACAATGTGAGTTGAACAACAGAATAACCCACTGGAGAAACAATCCTGGACTTAATCAGTCAAAGAAATTAGTGACGATTTAACCGACCTACACCAGAATACTGCTGAAGCTGTCACGAGCTGAGATTCGAGTGATGGTGGGACTGCTGACGGGGCACTGTCGGCACATATATCATTTGTACTGTATGGCAAAGTCAGCAGATGCGATTTGTAGGCTCCGTGGATCAGAAGCAGAAACAGCTGAACACATGGTAAGCAAGTGTCCAGAGCTGGCGGACCTAAGAACCATTCATATGGGTAAACCGGTTCTGGATACTCACGAGGTGAAGACTAAGGCCCCTAAGGATGTTGTCGGTTTTATCCACATCATTGACGACCTCCTTGGATTTCTATAAATGAGTAGGATAAAGAACCAAAGATCTAGATTGTCGCAGTTCTCAGTAGGCTAACCAAGTCACAACGACCTCGGCTTAAATAATAATAATAGCATCTGAAATACATCAGGAAAATCTACTGTATCATCATCCATTTCACAGATATGCTGCATCAAAGCTAGAAATTTTGTCTCACTGTATTTTGATACCCATCGTCATTTCCACCATAATGTAGAGCGGTTATTTCAGGCCAATTGCGCATTTCCAGAATTCCCCGACATTGTTTAATTTAACTTCTGCAAAAAGTAGACGTTTCAACGAATAAGTGGAGAATTGCCTCAGAGATATTGCACAGCCCCCGTATTCGCATAATTCGCTCGGGGGAAATTCTGCGAATTAAATTTATCGCAGCAGCGTCGGTTGTTCATCTAGCCCACAGCGCCGAGACGGTGATGGCGATGCCATCAACATCTGCCCCATTCCGAGATTGCGGTCGCTCTCGTCTCCCATCTGCCGGCAGATGTTCTCTTGCATTTGGGCAACATCAATGACTCTAACGACTGACGTCGTCGATGGAGAAAAACCCAAGTTTTCCCATTCCTCATTTCGCCGGGCTGCCGACGCCGCAGCGTTTTAAACGTCTACGGGGGCCCGGATTAGGGAATCGGGTCGGGACTCGGACTTTTTGATCTGTTTTTACCCGGTTCCATTCGGATCGGTTCGCTTGGAAGCCTTACAAAAGAAACGCGGAGTCATTGCGCGATTTACGTTGTTCGTACCGCATGAAACGTCGATGGGATTCTGATTCGGGATATGTTAAGTGGCGAGGAATCGTGCATTGAACTCTAACTTATTTATGACTCAACTATGAATCACCCCAAAGCCCTGGGAAGTGAACACTCTATCCCAAAGACACTGGCTGTCTACGTATGCGCCCAGGAGTGTATTAAAATGAACCTAGAAGTGGCGTGTATCTATGTTCATTCATTTATTATTCATTCATTCATCGCTGAATGTCGTTACCGAGAATAAATCTACAAAAAGATTATGGGTGCGATCAAACTGTTTTCTTAGGGCTACTTGCGACTGTGTGCCCTCCTGTGACTGAAGAGACAAAACCATGACCTACAGATCCTTCCACACTCCGGGCATGGATAGTCACCAACCAGATCTGGCCACCGCTGTTTTCCTTTCGAGCATTTTTATCTTGGTCTTTCACATCGCAGATTTAGAGATTGTCAAAATGTTGATCGGACAGCCACACCACCAGAGCGATTGTTACCCTCAAAGAGTTCGAAGAGCTATACATCGCCCCCAATTCCCGATTTCCAAGAAATAATAATATTTTTTGAGGTCTTCTAGAGTCAGTTTGAGGATACCAGATTACATATCTTTGTCCTACTCTTCTACTAGGTCTCTGCATGAGGTTTCTTCGTCATTAGACAGTACCAAATATGCACTCATTCATTGCTGTATTCCGTTACCGAGAATAAATCTACAAAAAGACTCAAAAACAAAACTATCGGTGCGATCAAACTTACCATTTTTAGAGCTACTTGCGACTGTGTGCCCTCATGTGACTGAAGAGACCCAACCATGACCTACAGATCCTTCCTCACTCCGGGCATGGATAGTCACCAACCAGATCTGGCCGCCGCTGTATTCTTCTCGAGTCTCCATTATAACTGTGGATCAAAGACCTCCACTGTGATCTGTCTAACGCTAGTTGTTCCCAGTTATGATTGGCATTAACTGATTTCAGGAATTGATGCAGTATAGCCTTAAACCGCTTATACTGGCCTCCTGGTTTCCGAGCTCCTTCTGTGAATTCGCCGTACAGAGCTATTTTGGGGAGTCTTATGTCTTGCATCCTCAAAATGTGTCTGCTCCATCTGAGTCGTGCCCTCGTTACTTTTGTCTCAATTGCTATACAACTCGCGCGCTGCAAGACTTCTGAATTTGAAACTTCATGGAACCATCTGATGTGCGTATATCTATATCACCACGGACAGACAGGCCACGCTGAGATCCCTGGAATCACACTGCCAGAGATCTTTGCTGACATGGGGGTATCTTAATACCATAAAGTAACTGGACAGGGGCAATAAAGTGACTCTTCTATGGGCACATGGGCATTGTGGTGTTGAAGGGAATGAAAAAGCCGATGAACATGCAAAAAGAGCATCAAGGTTAACACCTGCTGGACCTGAGTCTTCCTGTGAGCTTGGAAAAGACCAATATAAGCCAGCAGTCCAACAATGGAAGTTAAACAACAGAATAACCATCTGGAGAAACACTCCTGGACTTACTCAGTCAAAAAAAGTCATGATGATTTAACCGACCTACACCAGAAAACTGCTGAAGCTGTCACGAGCTGGGATTCAGGTGATGGTGGGACTGCTGACGGGGTACTCTCGGTACAGATATCATTTGTACAGTATGGGAAAGTCAGCAGATGAGTTTTGTAGGCTCTGTGGATCAGAAGCAGAAACAGCTGAACACATGGTATGCAAGTGTATAGAGCTGGCGGACCTAAGAACCATTCAAATGGGGAAACCGGTCCTGGATACTCCCGAGACAAGGCTTTCAAGGATGTTGTCGGTTTTATCAATATAATTGACGACCTCCTTGGATTTCTATGAATGGGTAGGGTAGAGAACAAAAAATTTACATGGTCGCAATTCCCGGAAGGCTAAATGAGCCATAACGACTCGAGTTCAAATAATAATAACTCTGAATCACCGTAAAATACTCTGATCTACAATTTCGGTAGTATAATCTATAGCTCGATTCCGCCTAAATTAAAAAAAATGTATTCTCTATGGAGGAAGGTCTTTCCTCTTTTAACGACAAAGTTTCTACTTGCTCCTCTTCATAAAGGACTAGGTACAGTTGTTTTGACATTAGCCTATGTATGACCTTAAGATGCACATAGAAGAAAGAGTTTCGGAAGAAGTAGGAAACCGAAATGGTAAAACTCTGGCGAAATCTTCCAGGGAACTTTAACACTGTATGATCAAAGGTTATCTGAATCTCAGTAAGATTAAGTTACATCTCTTTACTGGCTACTGGACACTGTCGCCTCAGGCACAAGCATCTGATGGTAATGGCTTCATCAGAAAGTGATGAGTGTTTATTCTGTGAGGAAGACAAGGAAACTCCTTGGATCCAATTCTCCTGGTTACAGAATGCCTAACCTTCTCAGATACTGGTGTGCATTAGAACTCTGGAACTGGACGGCAATAGATGGCGCACTGGTGGAACCAGCTCTAATGGGGGTTACAATAGACCTCAAGATCTCAACGCACTGTTATTCCTTTATAACTATTAATTAGCTTTGTATGACCTTCGATTGATTGCAGTGACCTAACTATCTTGCCATTTTTTAGGTGGTTCTGTAGGTTTATGGTATTTCGGCATTCCCAAGCCTGCAGAAAACCTTGACTGTGCGAATACTGGGATCTCTGCGTGGTTTGGCTGTCCGTTGTGATAAAGCCCAAGGGCATCATACATTTAGGCCCGTTTGCACCAATACCCCTTAAAACGAGTACTTAACTTAACTAAGTGTCGCTTAAAATTAATGGACGCTTAATTTTATTCCCAGTTGCACGACTGTGGCTTAACAGAATCTTAAGTAAGGGACCCTTAAGTTTTTATATCTAGTGATAATTCAGTCTTTTATTTTGCTGCAACTTCATCCTAGTCCAATAAAGCTATGTCATTGGTTGGCCGGTTGCCGATGATCGTTGTCATTTCATTAACCTAACTTAATTGTCCTGTCAGTCAGTTTCAAGTAAATTATTATATTATTATCAAAGAGTAACAACTTTTTGTTGTTGAATTAGCATTAATATTGATATTGATAATGATTGTCAAATAAAAGGTACCTAATTTTATATAAGTACAATACTTTCTTTGTAATGTCTTGTGTGAATTTGATTTATTAATGTTGAAGAGGAACGTGAAGAAAATGTCCTTATTGCCTGTTAGCAATGGACTTTATTTATTATCCATTTTCAGGGAGAAGTGGACTGCATAAGTTGTTTATTAGATCGTAGTTTCTTGGAAAGCAGGAAGAAAGACTTTTTAATTAACAATGATATTTATTCGTTGTAAGTCGAATACAATCTGCCTAATTCACATTATCTCAATCTCCGTCAACATATGTCGAGATTCTTTCGCTGCATGCGTGATGGAAATATAAAATAAATGCATTTTTACAGTGACGGATCTGTGGATGCGAATATAATAATTATTGATCCTTAACATTGCCCTTGTTAGTACGAATACGGTGAATGATTGCCAAGCAAGTGGTGGTAATTTACAAAAGGCACTCAACTTCTCAACAGAAGAAAAGATTTTGCTGCTAACTATAGTATGATTTATGACACCAAATTGAAAATTAAAAAAGACTGTTGGCATTACAATAAAGGCAAAAGAAAAGGTTTGGTATGCAGTAATTAATTCATTCAATTCTGAAAATCCATCAAAAATGGGAAGTTCTGCAGCCAGTTCAACAAATTATTTTAGGTTAGAATCCCGCCCTTAAATACCTAAGTGGTCATTACAGGAGCGCTTAACTTTAAGGCTAGCTTTAACCATTCAAATGTCACTTAACAGTTGGTGCCACGTAATTTAAGTTGAGGGTTCATTTTAAGGGACACTTAACACTAAGTGCGTTTGGTGCAAACGGGTCTTAGGACCATAATCTTAATGTCTGTGTACCATATAGATCGCACTAAGATGGTCGTGAATGAGTGTTTTCAAATCAAATATATAGTTGCCTTTTCACCTGGAGGGTATGAAACAGAACATTTCAGGGTAATTTGCAGAAGAGAAATGACTGAGCAATGTTTAAAATAATTCTTCGCAGATTCCAAACTTTTTTCATTTAGACATTAGAAAATGTCCACTCTCAACTTCAGTAACAATTAATTATCTGCAACTCCATTTAGAATCTCCGCGCCTAGCTTATCGCATGCCTTATAAATATGGGAATGAAATGCACCACACAAAGGAAATAATAACCCGGCACACAACTAATTGCTCTTCCAAATTCAACCACTACGTCCGTAGTTTATCACGTAGAAGGGCGAGACACACAGGAGACAACACATGAAAAATGAACGATGCAGTTATGAGATGCCGCTACGAAAATATTTGCTATGATAAACTTTCGAATGAACATAAAGTTTTATGGTTCTTGTCGGCGATAAACACGTAATGGTCGTATAGCGAAATTCCTTCATATTGTAGTTCATAAAAGTCGGTGGCTTTATTTCGGTAACATGGCGAAACCGTGTGCTTTTCCAGAATTAACAACTTGTACGGGACAAGGAAATTCTTCCGTTGTCGGGGATTTTATGCGAATTGGTTCGGGGTCAGATCCTTGCCAGGTTGATTCCCGTATTCATCAGACGTACAGGACTTTTCTGAGAAGCAAACCTTTTCCAGAGGAAACGATGTTTTTAAATGCTGATCCAATTCATATTTGAAGTCGGTTGGTACACAAAAAAATGATCGATAAATAAAGAAAAAGACAAGAACATTGACGTCAGTCCTGGCAATTTTTTTCTGGTTGCTCCAAAAAAATTCTAGGCCTTTTTTTTCGTATAGCTTCATGCCAACTTCAAGGTTATATATTCGTTATTAGCTGATCCAACAGAAGTTGAATATACAGGTGAGTCTTATTACTCGTACAAATACACTGCGCAAAAAAAAATAACGCACATTCTGGAAATCTCAATTTTAATGAAAGTTAACTCTACATTGACTTTATAACTTATTTTTTATGTTCTCTCGGGAAGGTTTTGAACGAAACAAGACGCATTAAATGGAAGAAAAATTCAGGATTTCACCGAATCTTATGTGAAAGAAGATAAATGAACAATTTTCAAAACACTGAAATGCTGATAAGTGATTTAATACTTGATATTTCCACCCCTTGCGTTAATTACAGCTCGGCAACGACGGATCATACTCAAAATGAGTGATCTCAAAATGTTCTGATCTAATCCTTCCCAGATTTCTCCGAGTTGGATTCCTAAGTCATTAAGAGTAGCTGGATGATTTTCTGAAGTTCTCAGCCTTCTATTGAGGTTGTCCCAAACCTGCTCAATCGGATCGAGATCTGGACTTCTTGCTGGCCATTCCATTCGAGAGACTTCAACCTCTTCAAGGTACTCCTCAACGATGCGCGTACGATGGGGTCTGGCATTATCGTCCATAAAAATGAAATTTTCACCAATGTATGAGGCAAATGGCACTACATGCTATTCAAGAATGTTCCTTATATACTTATCAGCATTCATAGCTCCATTATCAACGACCACTAGGTCTGTGCGAGCAGTCAAAGATATTCCACCCCATACCATAATCGATCCTCCCCCGAAACCAGTAGTATTCAGGAAATTGCACTGAGCATATCTTTCATGTGGACGTCTGTATACAAGGGAACGTCGATCACAATGGTAGAGGCAGAATCTAGACTCATCTGTGAAGAGAACTCTTTCCCAATCGGCCTCTTCCCAATGGATATGCTCTCTCCCAAAATCCAAACGCGCCCTTCGATGGGCTGGGGTAAGAGCTGGGCCTCTTGCCGCGACACGAGGCCTTAAATCATATTCTCTAAGGCGATTTCTTATTGTCTGAGTGCTAATTTGCACCTCATGAGTTTGCTCAAGCTGAATTTGAAGGAGGCGAGCGGTTGCAAACCGTTGTCTCAACGAAGAAACTCTCAAGTAACGTTCTTGAATGGCAGTTGTTACCCGTGGTCTACCCTGTCCTGGTCTTCGGACATTCATACCTGTCTCCCTGAATCGCTGCAACATTCTGGACACACTTGTATGGGAAACTCCAAACCTTCCTGCAATTCTTTTGTGCGTCCACCCTTCTTATCGCAAAACTACCGCTTGGGCACATTCCACTTGGGTCAAATTACGTGTTTCGCGTTGCATAGCGATCGAGTGTAGAAAATCAAACGAAAGAAAAACTATTGATCACTAGAATAGATCGAGAACAACTGATTTTAGAATGGAGCCAATACATTCAAAATCTGATATCATCTTTATTTATTCCTGCTGGGAAAAAACATCTGTATTGAAGAAAACCGTTGAAAGTGGATAACATATATAAAAATAATTATCATTGAGAACACCTTCAGTTGTAGAATAAAATTGAGATTTCCATAATGTGCGTTAATTTTTTTGCGCAGTGTGTTTCAACAGTAGACTCTTGAGATCGAAAGAAACACGTTTTTCCTTTACCATTTTTTCCGAATCGACTCTTGAAAATATGTTGGACGCTATCTAACGAATATTTGAACGTTTTGTAAAATAAAAGTATTCTTCCTATTTTCTCGTATAATGCGCCGTTTTGGAGTGATTTTAAGTTCAAAAATTAAAAAGCATCTGTGAAACTCAAAAAGTCGCCTTTTTCATTGAACAAACCTCGTACATATATACATTATAGCAATATGATGAATATTTCAACGTTTTGTAAAATTCCTCATATTTTCTCGTATAATGAGCAGTTTTCTAGTAATTTGATGTTCGAAAATGGAAAAAAAATCTGCGAATTTCGAAAAATTGGATGCTCCGATCCACTCCAACTCTTTTTAAAAGATCCTCAGATGTGTAGTGTCACAGATTTGACTAGTTATTGTGAAGGTAATTTGGTTTTTCAAGGTTGGCACAGCTCATTATGAAAATTTTGAATGACTATATCTTTTTATCAGGGCCGAATCGGAAATAATGGTGTAGGCAAAAAAGTGTTTCTTTTGACGCCCTACATAATTATTTTCTAGTTGTTAGACATAAACGCTTGATAACCGAACCCTGTATAAACGAGAAACATCAAATATTCAAGAGAAAGATTAATTATTTTGGCCACTTCAACTCCATGCCTTCTGAATCCATATTTTATATTTTATGGATGAGATATTTGATGAGGAGATCGTACTGAATGCTGGAATGGAACTCCCGCCCTCCGAACTAGTTTAATCAGAGATATTTCAACAAAATGGGGCTGTGGATAATTCTTGACTAACTATCTGGGTTATTAATATCTGCACTTCATCGTTTCTACAGAAAACGGGCGGGGCTGTATAGTGCATAAGTTTTTTTATCAATTATTCCGAAAGTTTCATCGGTAAACATGATGCTGAGTTATTCGAAATGCAATTATTTCCAGCTTCCCTATTTCCGAAGCAAGTTTTCCTAAAATATTGTTGAGAAGTTGGTTGGAAGTGGAGAAGAGATTAGTGAGAAATTATGAGAGAAGGCTCTTCCTTCATTAGGGAACTTCTTCAGGAAAACATGGAACATTAAGGCGATGAATATGAAATGAAAGCATTTCTAAACCTATTTTTATGTTGCGAACAGTAAGCATCTGGATTGATAACCGTAAAAATCAACTGATGTCCTATGTCAACCGTCAAAAGAAATTTTCGAATAGTCAATGCGATTTGTTAGGGTGATAAAAGCAAAAGAAGAATTTATATTGATGCCTTCATAAAATCTATTGTCGGTGATTGGGGTTGTTTTTTCAACAACCTGTATCTTTTAAACCGAGCCGATTCGGAAAATATTGGTAAATGAAAAAAGTGTATCTTTGGACCTCAAGAATCTACTGTTAAAATGTCAAAATATGTCATTTTTAGTCCTAACTCACAAACGGTTTTATCGAATGAAATGAATTTCGAAATATAGTTTTTCATTTATTTGATGAATCTTTTTCGAACACAAGATATCACCCACGTCTTCCAGAGTCCTCATTATAACCATTACGTATCATAAAAGTACCAAAAATTCAAAGAACCCAACTCTTGAAACTAAGTTGGACTATCTTATTAATATTTGAAGGTTTCATAAAATGAAAGTATTCTTTTTCGTATTTTTTCGTATAATGCGTCGTTATAATGTTCAAGAATTCAAAAGTATACGTGACATTTGAAAAATTGGGTACTTTGGCTGAATGCGAATCTGTTTAAAAGATCCACAATCGTCCAGCGTCACAGATTTGGCTAGTTATTCTGAAGGTAATTTTGTTTTTCTAGGGGTGGCACAGCTTATTATGAAAACTTAAAATGGCTATTTCTTTTCATCAGGACCGATTCGGAAAAAATAGTATACGAAATAAGTGTTTCTTTTGACCTTGAGAATCTATTGTTGAAATATTTTTACTAGTCAAAGACTCACCTTGTACATTTCTAGAATATATTCCCGAAATATGTTGGTTGCCTATAGAAAAATCCCTATAAGTGATTCCTACCCGATTTAAGTTCTTCCATGTAGAATAATGAACCGAAACCCGACTTTTTCCTAACCGAGCTCTCAGATTTCCCGTGGAACTTTTCACGTTCAAAAAATCGGATTATGCTTTGGTGCGGTACTCTTATAAATGATTCCGAACATATGGTTATTCCCCAAAAACTCTCAGATATGAACGTTTTTCCTCTGATCGCTCAACCGAATCATCCCGAGATAATGGCCCTTTGAATCCTCCAGTTCGCGAAGTCTTCAGAGAAACTCCGAATTTCCTTCCTGCACGTTCCTTCCGACATTTCCTAGAGGAATAATCATGCTGTCATCCATTGCGTCCTCTTGGTCGACGTAGTAGATAAGCAGCCCAATAGGCTACTGCACAATCGAATCGAAATCTTGTTAGTATTTTTCAGTTCGTTAAGTTTTTTCGTTTCTTAATTCTTATTTTATGTATTTAAGAGATTGCTAGATTCGTACTTGACTGTTTTTTTTATTGGAAGAATACTTCATTTCACAAAACGTTCAAATATTCACTTAGTTTCAAGAGTTGGCTTCTTTGAATTTTTTGTATTTTTATGGTACGTAATGGTCATAATGAGAAAACTGGAAGACGTGGGTGTTATCTTGTGTTCGAAAAAGATTCAGATAAAGGAAGAACCATATTCCGAAATTCATTTGATTCAATGAAACAGTGAGATAGAACTAAAAATATCATTTTTATGGTTATTCAACAGCCTGTATCTTTTAAACCGTGCCGATTCGGAAAAATGGTAAAAAAAATGTTTCTTTTGACCTCAAGAATCTACTGTTAAAAAATTTGTTTGAGTCAAAGACTCACCTGTATGATATAGAAGTACAATATGAGATATTTCAGACTAACGGCCATAGTTTTGTGAGTTTGTGAGAGAAATAGGATGTATGTGCAATGTGTTCACATAAAAGGAAGCCTACATTTTCTGAGTTTTTCATTCAGGAAAATTAGAAAGGGAACGTTCTATATGACAGTATTTTCCAAGGGGTATACAAATATGATCTCGGAAAAACTATGGAACATAGTCATGGAAAGTTATAACTGAAAACCCGTTTATTGTAAAAAAAATCTGCAGACAAGTTTTGATATTATATATATAGAGAAGATTTTCTCACGAAATATTATATCATAGAGAATTATAATATTATTAAAAACGATTCACTGCCAGGGCATTGTGTAATAATGACCTTTATGACACGAGTATGATGTAGGAGACGGGGAGAGAAGAGTAATTATACAAAGTGAGTAAAAGGTAACCTTCCTTATTCTCTATTTTGTGGACAAATGAGCTAACAGGTCAATATTTATTTTCAATTACGTATTACGCAGCTTTTCATTGACATATACACTTCAGGCTGTTTCTTCTTATCGAAAATATGCTTTATTTTGTATGGTTAGTACTCGGGTTAGTAATTGAGGAAAAATGAAAAACGTATCAATTACATGTTTACTTCAGATCAACCATAAGAAATTTTAAATTTTAGGCCAAGATGAAAAAATGAAACAAAAATAAAGAAAAAAGGTCTACCACTAGCAGATACACATCACTCTCTTCGAACCAAGATGTGAATTATAGATATAAGGTTTAGTTTCATTTCACTGCGACCTTAAGGTTCGCCTCCAGTTCCAGAGTTCCAATGAACTTCAGTGTTTACCTACGAAAATCCTGGTGAGTCCGCCAGAAAGCCTTCAAACATATATCAGCCTAGAGGATGAAACTCTTAGAACAGGTCGAGCAGTTCAAATACTTGGGAGGCTTCATAAATACTAGAGTTAACCTGGACACGGAAATACACAACCGTATGAATTCGGCATCACGGGCTTTCTGGAAGATAAAGGACAGAGCGTTTCAAAATCACGAACTCAATCTGAAGACCAAGACAGCTGTTTACAAAACAGTAGTCCTCCCAACGCTTCTTTACGGAAGCGAAAGCTGGACGCCCTACAGGAGACATATTAAACAGCTTGAACAACCGAAAAATCGTCATCTAAGACAAATAATGCACATCAGATGGTTCCACAAAGTTTCAAATGCAGAAGTCCTGCAACGTGCGAGTTGTATAACAATTGAGACTCAAGTAACGAGGGCTCGACACAGATGGAGCGGACACATTCTGAGGATGCAAGACACAGGACTCCCCAAAATAGCTCTGTATGGCGAATTCACAGAGGGAGCTCGGAAACTAGGAGGCCAGTATAAGCGGTTTGAGGATATACTGCATCAATCCCCAAAATCAGTTAATGCCAATCATAACTGGGAACAACTAGCATTAGATAGATCACAGTGGAGGTCTTTGGTCCACAGTTATAATGGAGACTCGAGAAGAATACAGCGGCGGCCAGATCTGGTTGGTGACTATCCATGCCCGGAGTGTGGAAGGATCTGTAGATCACGGTTGGGTCTCTTCAGTCACAGGAGGGCACACAGTCGCAATTAGCCCTAAGAAAGTTTGATGGCACTGATAATTTTGTGTTCGAGTCTTTTTGTAGATTTATTCTGGGTAACGGGATACAGTAATGAATGAATGAAGGAATCCAGTGAGGAGGAGTAGCATATTCTTGCTAAGATCTAGATACTTCTTACATCTCCCAAAATTAAAGTTTCATATAAACTTTTTGGTATGATTCATCCCAGGAACCCAGACTAAGAAGACCTTATCTTTCTGGGACCTTATTATTTTAGGATGAACGCTACCGTCTTCGCGCTCTTCGCTCTGGGCTCAGTGGGAGTGGAATTCAATCTTGACTTGTTTGCTGCTGAATGGCGCTCGAGTATGCTGATACTGAGTATCATCATCAGCATTTAATATTGTCAGGGTGGGAGTTGTGTTGTTCTGACGAAAACAAGATCGAAACCATGATCAGCATCTACTCTTTCTTCATCAGGCGGTCTTTCTTTCGGCAAACTCAGTAATGGTAAATAGTTATATTTGCATTCGTATTGTAACATTTGCGAATTTTTATATCGACAGGTGTTATGCGTCTGATCTTCAAAATCCACTAGGTCTCCAGGACGCTCGTGTAAATCCCGATTTAGCATCGTCGGCTCCCCAACTATGTAGGTGATAGAACCTCAAAAAACTCGACGCTGAGCGCTATCATCTTAAAGATATGCGCCACAGAGGGAATTCTTCCTACTACTCTGTTGATTTTGAAGGCTATCGATGAAGCTTTCTCACAACTTCATCAGCAACTCCATGGCAGCAGCGAGCTTCCCTCGTCCATTTTTTCATCAGCCACCTCAAAGGAAAAATCCTAGAAGAGACAAGATGGATTCATGGTCCACAGCTTCCCCAGGTAATTAATCTCGCTGGGAGCGAGATTAAAACGAGAACCCACATACACCATTTCCCATAATGGGCAAGTGTAATCTACAATACCGAATTTCGAGTAAACCTTCCTTTCCACGGGAACATGAAGTGGGGTAACCACTAACAAACAATCTCGTATCTGCATACTTCACCCGCATGATCGCGTACAGAAAGTGAATGTATGTCAACAACCAGACCTCTCGCCATGCTCATTAATTTCTTGAAACGAATTCAAAAGGGCGGTCTCCGCATTTTCCGAGCCGCGATGCCGTAGGTGTGTTTAACGACGTTACGAACTTTGGGCATGATAGGATCTGCGGGAATTGATTATCCACCTCAATTTCGCATAGAAATTTTTAATGACCGGATATGAAAGCTCGGTCAAAGCCACTCCGGTACGGCGTACCTACTGGTAAGAAATGCCAAATATTGAATTGACCTAGCTCGAAGCTTTTTTATGGTTTAGTCAACAGCAGCTTCATTCTACCGTCATATCCTGGAACAAAGACGGAAGGACATCGATAATCGAGCATAATACGATGGTTGCTAATTATGTATTGAGATATGCAACGTTCGTATTGCCTTGTGAAATCTGCCACTGCCATTTTGAATGTTCAAGAGACTGATAATTTGGAAGTGAAGCAAGGTCACAGTAGTCCTTTGAAAATGCGAAAAAAAAATCGTTCATACAGATGGTTAATCTCGGTGTTGCAGACGTGTTGACCCATACTAATCAGGGGGAGTTTTCTCAGACAGTGAGAAGATGATAAGAAGGCGTATTGTTTCAAGATAGCTCCCTTCCTGTACCTCTTATCGTTTCTGTATTCATTATGAATACATTCATCGCCATATACACTGCGCAAAAAAAATAACGCACATTCTGAAAATCTCAATTTTAATGAAAGTTAACTCTACATTGACTTTATAACTTATTTTTTGTGTTCTCTCGGGAAGGTTTTGAACGAAACAAGACACATTAAATGAAAGAAAAATTCAAGATTCCACCGAATCTTATGTGGAAGAAGAGAAATGAACAATTTTCAAAATACTGAAATGCTGATAAGTGATTTAATACTTGGTATTTCCATCCCTTGCGTTAATTACAGCTCGGCAACGACAGTTCATACTCAAACTGAGTGATCTTAAAATGTTCTGATCTAATCCTTCCCAGATTTCTCCGAGTTGGATTCCTAAGTCATTAAGAGTAGCTGGATGATTTTGTGAACTTCTCAGCCTTCTATTGAGGTTGTCCCAAACCTGCTCAATCGGATTGAGATCTGGACTTCTTGCTGGCCATTCCATTCGAGAGACTTCAACCTCTTCAAGGTACTCCTGAACGATGCGCGCACGATGGGGTCTGGCATTATCGTCCATAAAAATGAAATTTTCACCAATGTATGGGGCAAATGGTACTACATGCTCTTCAAGAATGTTCCTTATATACTTATCAGCAATCATAGCTCCATTATCAACGACCACTAGGTCTGTGCGAGCAGTCAAAGATATTCCACCCCATACCATAATCGATCCTCCCCCGAAACCAGTAGTATTCAGGAAATTGCACTGAGCATATCTTTCATGTGGAGGTCTGTATACAAGGGAACGTCGATCACAATGGTAGAGGCAGAATCTAGACTCATCTGTGAAGAGAACTCTTTCCCAATCGGCCTCTTCCCAATGTATATGCTCTCTCGCAAAATCCAAACGCGCCCTTCGATGGGCTGAGGTAAGAGCTGGGCCTCTTGCCGCGACACGAGGCCTCAAATCATATTCTCTGAGGCAATTTCTTATTGTCTGAGTGCTAATTTGCATCTCATGAGTTTGCTCAAGCTGAATTTGAAGGAGGCGAGCGGTTGCAAACCGTTGTCTCAACGGAGAAACTTTCAAGTAACGTTCTTGAATGGCAGTTGTTACCCGTGGTCTACCCTGTCCTGGTCTTCGGACATTCATACCTTTTTCCCTGAATCGCTGCAACATTCTGGACACACTTGTATGGGAAACTCCAAACCTTTCTGCAATTCTTGTGTATGTCCACCCTTCTTCTCGCAAAACTACCGCTTGGGCACATTCCTCTTGGGTCAAATTGCGTGTTTCGCGTTGCATAGCGATCGAGTGTAGAAAATCAAACGAAAGAAAAACTATTGATCACTAGAATTGATCGAGAACAACTGATTTTAGAATGGAGCCAATACATTCAAAATCTGATAATATCATCTTTTTTTATTCCTGCTGGGAAAAAACATCTGTAGGTATTGAAGAAAACCGTTGAAAGTGGATAACATATGCATGCATAATTCTGATAAAAATAATTATCCTTAAGAACACCTTCAGTTGTAGAATAAATTTGAGATTTCCATAATGTGCGTTAATTTTTTTGCGCAGTAAAAAATGTTATGCTCTACAACTTTTATAATGAATGCGAAAACAATTTCAAGCCCAGGAGAGGAGAAAATTCAAAAAAACGAATTTTGTGACCTTTATGGCCAATTTTTATTGTTTCGGCTTGCTGAAACTGTCAAATAAATTTTTTTCCGTTATTCTCGAATCATTAGCTTCAAAAGAAGAAAATAAGCCACCGCGCTCGAGAATGTACACGTGAGGTTTTTTTTTGCGAGTTTGGCGCCTGTCAAAACATTTTCGTGACGCTTAAGTTGTCAGATCAAGAGAATATATACTTTTCAACATGTAATTAAACACATCAATCTGACACTCTTAAGTATGTACAATGATAGTTTTTTTACTATTCTGAGCTATATGCAGGTCTAATTTTTGATAGAGGAACTCTTAAAGGCCCAAGGTATCTCCCCTTATATTAATCTGAGTAAATTCCGTATTTCCCTCTTGGTCGAATATAATAGCTCCGCCATCTTGGATGTTCTGTAGGCACAACTTTCGAGATTCCATTAGGTTGGTTATTAAAAGTATCATATTTCTTTATATTCTCTATTCAACATACGAAATTATTGATATGTTCGTTTTGCCAGTAGATAGGCATTAGTTGTTTGATACATATAATAATATAACATAGGTCATATTACTGTGGTTTGAAGCATCTGACAGGAACAAAACTCAATTAAATCCAGTTTAATCTACAGGTGCCACAGGTCGGATTAACATTCTAACTCTTTCCACCGGATCAAAAGGCTCCGAAACTGATTTCGAGCGAATTACTATAAACCGTAGTAGTTCTACCCCCTAACAACCACGAGTTATGTGGAACGTCTATTTGATAAATACGTCTGAGGATCTCCGGCGGAATTCCAATCCCAGCCAGAATAGAGGTCCTGGGCCCTTATCGTTCTGGAGGAGTGGCAAATTTCTATCTCCCGGTTTTATTTTCGGTCCAGTGGATCCGTTTAAAACGACACTCTCAGAACATTGTTCCAACTGACCAACCTCATTATGAACCAACATAACACGACCGGCAAATCGATTCCAGTTGCATGTCCTCGAATAGAAGTTTAATCTTGGTGTAAGTGCTTAGGTAATAGCTATTAACTGGGGTTCAAGATTCAGACTGATTCTTAGAGTTAAGTCTTCATTCTGAACACATTTCATTTATTCATAGACTATACGAGTAAATTGGACTCATATGACAGTTCAATGATAGCCTTTCCAGAGGATTTGAGCTTATTATCTATTCGGGATTTCTACACTCCTGTACACAAAAAAACCGGACAAACAAAATGTTTGAATTCATTTTGAAATAACTCTTTAAGGTGTGCATCGATTTTGATCATTTTGTTGTCTATTTGTAGCCTATCTTATCTAGTTTATCACCTGATGTTTAGTTTGCAGAAATTTCAATTGAAATTGATGGGATACAGGGTAGAACTGAAAGTTGCAATTTCCTCTAAATTCACACCCTGTGGAGGTAAGTACTGACGCAATGATGGGTCTTCAAATGAGTTTTTCAAGTCTGATCTTCTCAATTCCACCCTGTATACCATCAAATTCAATTGAAATTCCTGCAGACTCGACATCAGGCGACAAACTAGATGAAATAGGCTACAAATAGGTAACAAAATGATCAAAATCGATGCACACCTTAAAAAGATATTTTGAAATGAATTTAGAGAAAACAATTTCAGTTTTTTTTTTTGTCCAGGAGTATATATTCAGACATCTTGTATGTTTTTCTCCCTGATGAGCTGAGTACTCAACGACTTCTCAAAATACTCGTCGTAATACAGACAATACAACAGTATAAAGCGTTAGAACCCAAAAATTTCAAGTGCTAATAAAAAAAATGGATCATCTTGATGAAATTGATATTAGAGAAAATAAGCACAGGGCCAACAGCTTATGTACGAAGATGGTTTCGTTCCTGGAAATCGAATTAATCAGCCAAACGCTTCTACACTGAAAACAGTGCCGTCAAAGAGTACCAAAGCAAATGTAATTTCCTCCAGGATGCTATAAATCCTACCCGCTGGGCGAAACCTCTTCAGAACCTGAGAAAACTCGAAACCCGGTATTTTTTAATATCCCATTAATTCCGCTTCCTGCACTCATTATTAAATGCGGATGCGTTTTCACGCTACTTAGATGCCCCGTGGCCGTTTTTTTATGGAACGGGATGAACTTATTTGATTGCGTTGGAGGGTTTTGTAGTCATGAAGCTCCGTCTTTGATCGCTTCATGGAAAACGTTTCTTTTAATAGTGGGTGGATGTGTCGTATACTTGAATGAATCCATAATTAATTCAACACTGAATATTATTTTCACTAACACCAGCAAAGGTGGTTTATACATTAATTTATTATTATTATTGTTTTACAAAACCATACCTTTGTTTTGTCGCTTAGAATATTCATTTTCTAGTTTCAAAAAAGTCGATAATGAAATTCAATACAAGGAATACAAATCGAATTTCGCCCTCCTCAATTTTAAAACAGAAAACAGTTATCTATTATGTTTTTCTGTATCGATAGCACGTTTTCAGCGCCATCTCATTGTCGAATGAGAGATATGAGGGCGTTTTCTATATTTCTACTCTACGAGGATATATTGAAAAATTCTTAGCCTACTATAGAACCAAACAAAATTTCAATGTCAAAATATTTTATTACTCAACATATTCTCCTCTTAATTGGATACATTTATTACACCGAACTTGCAACGTCTCCAGACCTTTAAAAACATTTTTCTTCTTGCTCTGCAAACCAGACCTCCCCAGCTTTTATTACCTCCTCGTTGGAAGAAAATTTGCGAGCTTTTAAACTTTAAAAGTTTAAAAGGCTCCATCCGACGATGGAGCTAAATCTGGTGAATAAGGGGGGGTGTTCTAGTAATTCAAAGAATAATCACGAATTTTGTGTATGGCAACATGAGATTTGTGTGCAGGGGCGTTGTCCGGCAAAAACAAAACACCTTTGGATAGCTTTCTGCATCTTTTATCTTCAATTTTTTCCCGTAGAGTGGTCAATAATGCCGAATAATAATCTTCGGTTATTGTTCTACCCTTATCCAAAAAATAAATCATGATTACTCCATGGCAATCCCAAAACACTGAAGCAAGATTTTTTCCAGCAGATTTTTGGACACGAAACTTCTTAGGTCTTCTTCAGAGTGTCGCCATTCCACTGATTGTTGCTTTGTTTCTGGATCGTAAAAATATAACCAAGTCTCATCCATAGTAACAATTCGGTTTAAAAAGTCTACATCGTTTGGAAAATTTACCTCTTATGAAGCTTGCAGTTCAATTTTTTACGGTCGCATACGAAGGACATTGATCACCAAGGGTATTAAGCATATTTTCGTAAATCTGCCTCTTAACCCTTTTAACCCTTGTAAATACAGGTACTTGATGATGGCTCGATACTCCAATTTTTCGATTTTCACAATTTCGGTGGACATCTTCTTTCTTTCAATTCATTGCGTAACTCTGGTTTACTTTCTTGACCTCAAACTTCACACTGACACTTCTAAAGAGTTATTGTTCATTGCTTTGGTAACGCCATATTTTTTTTATGCATGGAACTTGTATGGGCTAAATAGGATGTTGCTATGAATTCAAATTAAAAGTACAAAGAACGTCTTTAAAAGCTTCTCTCGGAAATTATTCAATTTTTCACTCCGTTACTATGAAAGCAAGTATTGTTTCTTCATCAGTTGCGAAATATTTTACTTTGCTTAACTGGTTGCGAAAAGTAAACCGTCAAAACGTTAATGAGTTTTAAAAAGTGTCACTTGATATGTCGAAATTATAAAAAATATCAGCTTTGCTGATTATCATATCGTTTTTATCATCGAAAAATGATGTGCGTTGAAAGCGTTGCTATGACATTTGAGAAAAAATGCTTGTGGGTCGCTAACAAACTAAGGTATGGAAAACGTCAATTTTTTCTCTTTCAATTGATATAGTGGAAAACTTGGGATCCAATTCGAAGAAGGACATTGAACAAGCCACAGAAGAGGTTATAGAGCAGCTTATCCTTTGAGAAACAATATGTGCAGTCTACCGAAAATCATGTCAAGTGCGAAATGTGAAAGATTTCACTGCCGAAATGGTGCTACTTGCCTTCTTCTTGGAAATATCACGAAACTTAAAGGCATCGTCTTTATGGAGCCAGCATTCAATGCTCAAGGCTACAATAGATACAGAAACTAATGTGGATAATAGCAAGTACAGTTTACTCACGTCCATTTTGAAACGACGGAATGCTAATATCAAATTTTCCGCAAGTGCAACCGTAAGAGGTATTTTTCGTACTATAAATAATAAGAAAAACTAATAAGAAAACTTCAAAGAAGATGAAAACATGGACAACATCACCTGAGGAAGTTCCAATCTTCTTTCCCAAATGATATAGTAGTCGAAGCTTACCTGTAAAAAAAAATAATATTACATTTCTGACACTCACTTCAATATTCTTGAAAAATTATTACTTACATCAGAGAATGTTTTGGTAGATGAAAATTTTCAAGCTCAAAAGGTATGATTCTAATTTGACTGTTTTTCAGTCAGTCTGTATTATTGGATACTTATCGGATTAGTGTAATTTGTTCCTGTTCTATTTTAACCTATTGAAAACTGACTTTCTTTACGGGTGGCGCATATTATATGGGCGTCGCAGGAACATTGCGAGGTTGAATGCTCCGAAACGTGCGCGAAAAAATTCAATCTTCCCGATACCCCAACAGGGCAAAAATACCGCAAAAGTCATCGGAAATCCCCAGTTCGAAATAATTTATTCCGCAAATCGCCCCGTTCTCATGGAAATGTAGCTCTTCCTGTGGGAATCTCGCATTATCAATCAAACCCGTGTCACTCCCGGGCCAACTGTCAGCCGTTGCTCCAGTTCCATCTATTTTGATCGATTGTGCGAGGCGTATCTTTAATGAGATCATCGGAAAAGTCTACGCTTGTCTTGTCGTCGAGTGGATCTCTTGAGTATCAATAATTTACCCGTCGAGAGTGAGATGACGGCTTATTCCGGAAACGATCGAGTCGAAAATGAGGATTTTCAGGGATCGGAAGGAAGTCCACTACTTTTGTTCGATGCGATTGCTTGAAATTGTATCATTATTCTTTTGAGCTAAGAACGAATTACATGAATTTTTATACAAGATGAGTATTTGGCTCGTACAAATATTCAACACAAAATTCTTGAGGTCACAAAAAAAAAACATTTTGTTCCTATACCTTTTCTTCCAATTCAGTCCTGATACAAAGATTAGCCATTTTAAGTTTTCATAAGGATCTATGCCACCCCTGGAAACACAGTATTTGAGAATTACTAGCTAAATCTGTGAAACTACACATCTGTTGATCTTTTAAACAGATTCAGCCAAACTATCCAATTTTTCGAATTTCACTGATGCTTTTCATTTTTAAACATCAAATTACCTACTCGAAAACGGAGCATTATACGAGAAAATATGAAGAATACTTCTATTTGTTTCTCATTTGTAAACGTCAGTTTCCAAAAACACAATATTAATCAAGAAAGTTTATTTTATCAAGTCACTAACTTGTAAAACTGACAGTTAACTTGCAAAATTTTTACAAGTTAGTAGTAATATTTACATTAGAAAATTTTGTTTTATCGTCATATATGTTGAAAATTATGGTACAATTGTTATTTCCAGTAACGCAGATTTTTGATGATGAAAGAGTTGATACTGATGATGATTCTGTTGACTCAGAAACTGTTGAACTCGAGGACTGCAGAACATTTGTGCTCTCCTTACTACCAAATAATTTGCTAGACATTTCGATTTTTTTGTTGGCCGAATCATCGACATAACTCATCGCAATTTCGGTGCTCTTCCACCCTCCTGCACGCTTTAGTGCTAAAATATCTCCACCCGAATCCGCAACCATAGTTCCAGTTCTGCGAAAAGAGTGGCCGGTGTATAACTCTGGGTCTTTTAAACCTAAATATTTCGTTATTTGCTATGGGACACCACCAATCATGTGCTGGCCAGCATTAAGGGAAATGCACTTTCCATGTCGGTATGTCAAAAATAATCTTAGGCTTTCTGTTCCAGGAGGCCGAAGATTTACATATTTTCATGTATAACATGCAGGGCTTGAATCTGCAGCCATCATCGGTTATGGTGAATCTTCTTGTTGTTAAATTTTTTGTTTGCCGCAATGTCACAATAACATATTTTCCCATATCTTCTACATCATTCATGTTGAAGGCGAGAATTTCGTCACATCGACAACATCCAAAAATCCCAAATATTGTTACAATTTTCGCCAGCAACCACTGGTCATCAGGAGCATGTAAAAGAAATTGTTCAGCCTCTTCTTTACTTAATACCTTGGCCTTTTTTGGCGTATAACGCTCATTTTTTCGTTTCAGAAACGCTATTACCTTTTGAAATCTGCAAATGACAACCAAACGTCATATTTTCCAACACATTTTTTAAGGAAAACAAACCTGCGAACTGGGGCATTTTCTTTCATTGCCTCACTCGGGTTTGTCAGGCGGGTTTTGTCCCAGTTGGTGGCGACGCCTTGTGAACCGAAAACAAACTGTCCGACTGTCAATCACGACAAGAACAATTTGAACGGACGCGCCGAAATTCTTTCCTCGTAAAACTAAAGTAATCCGTAATATCGCAGCATTTATCGCACTTTTTGTCATCTTCAGTGAAATTCATCTATATTGAGCAACATTGAGTGGAGTGCTTTGTGTCTTCTATAACAGCGAGGTGATAACCAAGAAGGTTGTACGGAAGGAAGGTTAGTTCCCTGTTTCACTTCTCTTTGGAATCCTCTTTCTGCTACTAGACCATTGAAGATTCGCTTATAGGTTTCTTCTCAAGCCCGTTGGGGTAAGTATTTGCATTTTCACTTGTTCAGTTGCTCAATATCCGCAATAATAATCATTTGAAATTGGCACAAACCCTTTGCGAACAATTAAGGGTAGAACATTTATATTGCGTTTTCGAGTTGTTTCTTTTGAGTTTTTTTGTTTGTTCTTACATTAATGATTACATTTCGATCAAACTTAGATCTTTGGCTTCATAATTAGCACTACAGAGGCTTCAATAACAGAATTAACAATCGAATTCGAAAATTCCGATTTTTTGGGTCAAAGCTGGGCAAAAATCACATATTTTCTTCTCTCTCTGAGAAATAGGGCATTTTATTACTGTCCTCGAATCAAGAGTGCACAGCGATTACTTTCATTGACAATGATAAAAATCAGTAGATGATTCAATGGAAAATTGCACTGTGGATAGACGTTCAGTCATCAAGCTTCAAAATTTTATAGCACTTTAAATTTGCACATAAATATTTCAAACAATTACTTTTCCACCATGAGAGTCTTTCTCTATTATAAGGTTGGCCTGCTTTTATGAACTTGTTCATTTTCCTCAATCAATATCATTCTTCTATCCATTTTGCTCAGGATTATGTAGAGTAGCACCTTCATTAATTTACTTACTTCATCTAGGTAGAGTTATAGTCACTCCTTGTTCGTATTCACCTATCCTTAACCATTATCCACGTAAGAATTGTTGTATTATCTGGATGGGATTTTCTGTTATTCAATTTGTCTGAAGAACAGCCTTCTCAGTTCTCTGAAAAATGGCCTCGCGTACACCAGAACTATAGCATTCGGTTTCCTAGATATGTATGGTGGACACTTTTCGTAAAAACCCCTGTATGAGAGGTTATAACTCTATAGAGCTGTGTCGAAAGACACATAGGAAAACAACTGCTACAATTTATCTCTACATCCGCAAAATGAAATTTGAATTAAAATAAAAGACAGCCTTGCCTCAAAACATACGAGTTTCGAGCCTCAAATTCGAACTCTTCGCTTGTAATTATCATCAAGCTTTCAAATAACAGTCATTATTAGACCGCATACGAAAGAGACTAATGAAATTAATCAATCCCATCAGGTGGCAGTTTGGACCCCTCTTCTAACACCATCCAGAAACAGAACAACCGGAGCTTCAAAATTCTTCTTTGGCATCCACGATGGAGAGGAATATTCATGAGGTATATATCCCACACGATCCCCAACTTTATGAAATCAAATTTATTCCACTTCATCTCGTTCCGAATACAAAATAAGCACTAAAAGTCGTCCTGGACCGGAAAAATATATCTGGCTGGGTTTGAATTTATTAGGAAAAGGTTATCTTAATATCTGGTTCCTACGAACTCAGGGTAACCCGTCAGGAGTGGAATACAATAAGTTAAAATGTCTTACCTTTCTCTTGAGCTTATATACTGATCACAAAGTGTCAGGATATTGAACGAATCCTATTTCAAATGAAAGGAGGAACATTTAGAAGGATGAGATCTGAGGTGGAGCAATCTATTGCGAAAGAATATTGTAATTAAGAGAATATTCCTGAACAAATTCATCCTAAACTGGAGCATCAGAGAAGCTCTGAAATTGCTCCTCTTCATCCTCTTTTGCGTCTGAAATTTTTAGCCAGAATAGATGTGAAACGACGATTGGCCGTGAACTCCGATGTAAAGAATCTAAATTATTATTAGATTTGAATATTTTCCACTTTTACGAGTCTAGAGCCTACGAGACGAGACTCCATGTCTTATGGGTGAGATGAGACGAGACTACAGTAAAGTCTCGTTGGTCTCGTGGGCATCACTACAAGCCAATACAGATCACTCCGACTTCAACCTAACCAACTTAAAAAAAACATTATTTTTCCGATAAGCCCTGGTCATTCAAACTGCTGGAACTTAGAGCAATTTGTTCATGAGCTTGCCTCATCGGGTTTCTTACCCTTCTTTTTGTTCTGCTAGCTTGATTAGCATTCTTATAAGCTCATAATCGATTGATTTGCAGAAAATTCTGAGCTTCTCTAAGTCTTTCCTTCGAGCTCCTAATAGGAAGGATCCTTTGATCATAGCTACCCATTGATATTTCCAACAATCGTCCAAACTTTACAAACTCCTCTCTCAGGGCATTCGAGAAAGTTATACTCTTTGTAGAGAGCATTTGAGATGCACGCTAGGATTCATGCTCATCAATTTTCCTGTGGATCTGTCTAGCTCGACAATTTCACTTATTGGCCAGTTAACTACCCTCAAAGAGTGACTATCGGAATTGCTAAGCTTTTCGTGGCAGAAACTTCGATTTCCATTTACAGGGTGTTTTCAAAGGTGAGGCTTTTTTTGACAAAAGGTAGAACTCATCAAAATAAGTCGTTCAACCAAAAATTGTCTATATAAAATATCCAAGATGGCTGAGATACAACCCCTAGAAGTTCGACAACATTTCATTGAATTTTAAGTACTGGACTGTGGACTCCGGCATAGCAAAAACGAAACAAAACATAAACATATGGCTGGACAATGGATTGTTCAGTACCAAGTTCATCGGATTAGATGCATCAGGTCACTTTTAAGAGAATCATAATTGTTGTATCGTGCAATTTAGGGTAAAAAAATTTTTTTAAATCGAGGCAGTTTCTTGATAGTGCTTATGTTAGTTATGTTGAAAAAGTGCTATGATGTTTCCCCATTTCATCCCATTTTTACGATGATTGTTGGAATGTTCCAACAAGAAGATTATGATGCCCATTGTGATAAAATTCGTGAATAATTCAGACGAATTTTATTGGTGAGATTTTGAAGTATTATTCTATTTTTTACACTTGTGTCCTAAGTTTCTCTTCTGTTAGTTGTTATCGAAATGAGCCATTTCATAAAATCGTGAAGTAACTGAAAAATAATGAGAACAATTCGGCAATCCTGTGTTTCCATTTTCATAACCACGTAAATATCGAACTAGCCAATATCCTAAACGAAACCACATTGTCGAATCAGGAGATAAGTTTTTTCCCTCTGCTTTGCGATAATTCAGCTAACAAATGGTCTAGGGTCGTATTAGGATCTATTTCAGTAATCATTTCCAATTTTTTTTTCAACTTTGTCATTTTGAAAGTTTTGTATAGGTGATTTTGGATGAAACGCTTCATTTCTACATTCTGTTGAATAAAAAAGCCTCACCCTTAAATACACCCTGTATTTCTGAGCTCCTTGTTGTGGCTGGCTGTTAGGGTATATTTGGGCTGTCTTCAGTGCACCTCTGTTTCATTCCAGGTAATTTGTAGGTTTCGGCGTGATATATGTCGTTTCTTGTAAGATGCCTCATTTTTGTTTGCTCATGTGTGAGAGGAAAAACCTTTTAGGCAACATAAGCTATTGGTTATTCACTAAAAAAACCTTTCATATCTTCATCCGGATGAGATCCTTTTTTTTGAACATGTAATTTTTATAGAGAACACATATCGAAATAGTATTATTTTCGAAGGTTTTTATTGAAGAAAAATACTTTTGATGCATCATGTAAGGCGTTAGGTATTCCCTTCCCGAGGGTTGTGGCACCCTCAAAAATTGATGAACATTATTTTTGGTATTAACCTGCACTCAATTTCTTTTTTTTTTTAAGTCGATTGTTCGCCTGTACTGCACCAATCTGAGAAATGATTTGAAAGACTATTACAATTAATAGCCCAATAGCGGATAATTGTTATTCCATCAATATGCATGCTTCACGATCATAATGCGATAGTAAAACTTCTACATTAATTGTAATGACCATTCACTTGATAACATTTATATAATATTCATACTTGATATACTTTCAGTTAAGCACTGTACCACCATATGTTATAGTGGCCAAAATGGAACGCTGCGGCGTCCTGTGTGCCACTATGACCATTATCGTCAATTTAATCCATCCCGGTGTGAAATGGCCCGAAATATTTCACTTGCCGGCTCAAATAATTAATAATACATTCCCGCAAATAAGTTTCCACCTAATGGGTTTTACAGACTTTCTATTGGGACCGAGTTCCCATTATTCTCCGATGATTTATTGCTCAGCACCTTTCGCGATTTTAAGAATAAGTTTGGACCCTACTGAGGGAATTACTACTTTCATACTCGACGTATCATTAAAGTAAAGAGCGTAGATGATCAATCAAAAATTATTCGAATATAACAATAGTGTAATTTTAAATTTACAAATTGAGGTGATGAACTACACGGTAATCCTTTTCGTGTCGATCTGTGGTGTTTTTCGTTCAACACTAAGAAAATAGATGGTACCTAGAGTTGGAATTGTTTTAGCAAATGTTCCGAAAATTAAGAAAATTTACATTTTTTTTGAATGAAAATTTTATAAACGTTCCTTGTGAGTGGTTGAAAGATTTCCTCTTGATATCTCGACCAATCGTAAAGAAGGCTTAAGGATGAAGTTAACGATGCGGCAAAAATGCAGGGACAGATGCAGATGAAGAAACATGAGGTCAAATATGTAACACTCACGTTGATCAAATTGAAAGGGTGAGAAATATTCAGCTGAAATTTTAATTAAGGTCAATACTCTTTTATTATTCTGAACGAAAAATAGGATTATCCGCCTTCTGTTTGTAGTGTACTACAAAGAATAGACTACAGAAATATTTAAAAATGGGTCAGTTTTTCCAGTGTTACGTTGTTAGAACCCGTTAGTTTCAGAGCATCAGACCATATCTACCTTTTCTTTGACAAACACATCAAGGTTTCATATAATAAGCTTTTCAGCTGCAAATTTTCATCTCTCAGAAAGAATGGTTTAGAGGGATTGCAACTTTTAAAAATACCACTAAAGCAAACACTGTACCAATCACCTAATTTTTTTCTGTATAAATTAAGATACGACTATTAGCATATCGAAATTAAACGAATTATTTATTTTCCTCTCAATTCAATTAACGAGCACGAGAGAAATTTCCTAATATACAGGGTGTTTTCAGAGGTGAGGCTTTTTTTTGACAAAAAGTAGAACTTATCGAAATAAGTCGTTCAACCAAAAATTGTCTATACAAAATATCAAAAATGGATGTCATAAAACCCCTAGAAGTTCGACAAAAATTCATTGAATTTCAAGTACGGTACTGTGAAAGGTGACTCCGGCATCGCAAAAACGAAACAGACCATAACATATGGCTGGACAATGAATGGTTCAGAACCAATTTCATCGGATCAGATGCATGAGGTCACTATTGAAAGGATCATAATTGTTGTATCGTGCAATTTAGGGTGAAAAATAAAATTTTGAAAATCGAGGCAGTTTCTTGAAAGTGCTTATGTTAGTTATGTTGAAAAAGCGCTATGATGTTTCCCCATTTCATCCCATTTTTACGACGATTGTTGGAATGTTCGAACAAGAAGATTATGATGCCCATTGTGAAGAAAATTGTGAATAAGTAAGATGGTGAGATTTCGAAGTATTATTATATTTTTTACACTTGTGTCCTAAGTCTCTTCTGTCAGTTGGTATCGAAATGAGCCATATAGCAGATCACCATGTACTCTTGTGTCCTAGTCAAAACTTTATTCGTTTTCCATAATTTCAAATTTTTGTGAATTTTTTATAATTTGCAAATAAAAATATAGCATATCCGACAACGTATTTCATTGATATCAATTGATTCCAAACAATGTTCAGATAAAAACTAACTTCCTGGTCACAAAACAAAACCATACTTTTGTTTTGTATTACAGGATGTTTGTTTTCTGGTCTCACTCTCAACAGAGTCGATATTGAAATTCAACACAAGGAATAGAATTAGAATTTCGCGTCCCTCAATTATAAAACAGGAAACTGTTATTAAACAGTTTTTCTGTATTGACAGTACGTTTTCAGCGCCATCTCATTGTCGAATGTGTTTTCACTGACCAAAATGTAGTCGGTTTTTAGTACTAGAGATATGAGTGCGTTGTCTATCTTTCTACTTTTTAATCTTCGCACTGAAGGACATTTCCTCCGAAAATTAACAAGGATTTATAAAAACCACTCGAATTCTCAATGTTGATTGAGATTGTGTGCCCCCCATTAGTTATATTGAAATACTGTAATTACAAAAAGAAACCATCATTTAATCCTTATTATGTCGATCCTGACTATTTGATTATGAGGTTTGGTTTTCTAGCTATCTTTATATAAATTCTACTATGACATAACGTTGTTTTATAAAAGGATCCATATTTCACTATGTAGGAATTCACCCCTTTCAAATAAATTCGAGAGCTTTACCATCCAGAAACAATGGAAAGGAATTCAGCGAGAGAAGATGCCGTCCTTGACAAAGGAGTTCCAATATTTCACCAACTTCTAAGAAGTTGGTAGGTGTTACAAAATATTCATTCTGGCTTTTTCAGAGGCGTTGCCAAAAGGTGTAATATTTTTCCAAAGAGCTTTCTCCATTGGATACCTCATTCATTCTTTTTACGTTTGTTTTCCTTCATTTCACAACTCACAAAAAGGTTTACTCCAGAAAATTTCCAATGATGTTTCATGTGTATTTAAATTCTTGCGACTGATTTTCATTGAAGTAACAGATTGAATTTGTTAGCTCATTAAGATTGGATGAATGATTGAAAATAGAAGTTGTATAATATTAGATTAGATTATATTATATTATATTTTATCTGAAGATCTGTTGCTGTGCCATAGTTTATCCAATGGTCTTTTCTAGATAAGATAAGTTATTATTTCCACTCGTTTGTTCTATTTATATTATCTGGGAATGCAACTATTATGTTATGCATGCTTAACAAGAAAAACTTAATATTTACCAGGATCAATAATTCTGAAGCAGTAAAAAATAGCTTGACGGACAAACATGAAAAATATTCACTCGAAAACACACAGCAGTCGGTGGCCAATGATCAAAAATCCCAATTATTCAGACTGCGGATAAAACCAGCCAAACAAAGACATATTCAACGTCAGCCGGTTCAGATAACGTTCATTTAAGAACAGGTTGAATTCAAATCATTTATTCCCGTGCTCCAATTCATGTGATGCTCTTCTGCATTTTCCTGTTTGCATTATTCCTCGCAGAAAATAAATAATTCCCCCTATTGAATGTCGATTGCACCCAGTGGTATTGTAGTCTGTCGAAGCCCCTATAGGTTATATCGGAAAATGGATTTTGGAAAGCAGAATCTCCCTACTTAGTTGTGAATCGATGAAGAATCTGGAGTCGAACATTTTGCTGGATTGTCGAGCTGAAGGGAGATAATGGTCTCGGACTAATTGTCACGTTTTAATTCGAGGCTCTGTAGTAATTAGGAATATGGGTTAGTAGTGCACTGCGACATGATGATCTATTGTGCTTCCCCCTTTGTTTGAGATGAACGAATCTCCTCATCTATTTTCAAACTTGAGAATGAGGTCATGTCCTCATTATTTTTTTACCGGTGGTACTCAAAGATTATAGAGTAGAAATATAGTTCTACCTTCTGTCGAAAAAAAAGCCTCACCTTTGAAAAAAAACCATTATATGACTATAAATAAGACGAACCACAACATAATAAATTCCCTTCCAGAGTAGTATAAAAAGATCTCAATATTTTTGGATTGGCAACTTTGAACGAAGACTCCTAGTATCTTTCGCTGAAGCAGTGCTGTCAATCTAAAAACAAACCTATATAATGTGCCCTATCTCAAGATAAAAGCCCCGCAATTCGCGCTTGGTTCACCAGGTACAAGACAGTTAATTTAATCCCAAATATGAACCAATATCAATCAGGGCGAACAGAACAAGTATAAACTTCAGATGATGCGTAGTCATTAGACACGACTGCTGAACTCGCTCATCCCTGCAATCTAATTTGATGTCGTTCGACTCAAAAGTTTCAGAACTAACAGGTGCTAGTTGGGGGATGTGCGGAAGCAACAGGGCTATATACTTTTCATTTAAGAGACGGTTGATGAACCCTATCTCCTGAAGTTCATTCGCGCAGTATCGCGATGTTGGAAAATTCAGCCTCGAGCTTTCACGATGTAGATGTTTGCTGATCAACTTCGCTGCAGAAACTTCAAGAGTTCACGCACTGCCGTGTAGGATGAATTCTGGGAAAACGATTCAAACTAATCGGCCATGATGGCAATTCGTATCCTTTGGCAAAATTTTATACCTAAGCTCATTACGTATGAGGTGAACTTTCACCCACCTGAAGATGCTATTATGATAGCGAAACGCGTGCGCGGTTAAACGACTCATGTTAGTGAATATCATTTAATAATTCTGTAATTTCTGTTTTTAATTCAGTTATGAATTTTCATCAAGTATCGGCCACATCAATTCAGGAAAAGCTCTCTAACTCTTCTGGCCAATGCAGGGGGTAACATTACATCCATAAAACGTCACGGTAGCTGAAAATCTGCCACCGTAGCAGAAGCATATGTAGAAGATAGTTTGAATAACAAAATTGAGATTTCTAACGAAATATTGAATCGTCTATACTCTTCCAAACAAATTGAAATATCTGGTAGAAGTGTGGATTCAACTCTTCAAGAAATATCTATCACGTTTCTGATCAGCAGACATGGAATATCTTCGGGAATTTATGTTGGAAGTATTTGTTCAAACTTTACTACCGGTAGATTCGGGTGACTTGGGAGAGTCCTGTAACTTGGGACAGTCCTGTAACTTGGGACAATTACCCCCCTTGCAGATTTCTTTGTTCTTTACCATTTATGAGTGGAGGGACAAACTTATAAGATTGTGTAGCGTCTTTTCGGTTAGTTTAACAATTAATTCCTGTTCAGTTTGCCGTGACCAGAGCGTTTGAATTGGCAGGAAAAATTAACGAATTCAGGAGAGTAAAAGCGCGTTTTTTATGACCCTTATACTTTCTAGTGTCCTGTACATGTGTTTCACTTTGTGCATGTGTAATTTTTTTTCTGGATACGTGGGATATTGGGATATTAGATATGTCATGAAACAAGGTGGTTTACAGATCAAACGGCAACAAGGATCTCATTTATTTATTTAGTTGTTTCATAGGGTGACTTGGGACAATACCGAATAGATACAAGCGGCGCATTGGCAGCAGGAAATATGCAGATTTTTCGCAGGATATTATTATTTACCTTATTTTCACAAAGAATTCATCAAAGAATGAAGGAATTCGAAGTTCCCTTGTTTTGTTTAGTTTTTTTACATTTGAGTTGCAATATATTTGCTTTCGCTGTAATAGGGGTTTATCATTCAATTTCCTTACCGATTTTAAACTAAATAATCACAAACTTCAATTTTTCAAAAACATACACCGTCCCAAGTCACCTATTTCATTGGAGAGTTAAGAAATCAATAGATTTTAACATGTGTCCCAAGTCTCCCAAATCGGTGGGTGACTTGGGACAAGTATATATTATTTTTTTCCAAAATTTATATCCAAATTCTCAACCATGGTATATATCCTAATCAATATTATGAGTCATTTAGCATATTTGAACTTCTTTCTCACTTGAAAATAGGTCACCGTTTTTGGAATATAACAAGTTGAATTTCGAAATCGTCCAAAGTCACCCGAATCTACGGTATCAATTATTATTCTAATAAATGAAATTGTTTTATGATGAATAATCAATTAATAATTGCCTCTGTTAAGAATAAATCCTTCAAAAAGTAATATTTCATGTTAATTTTGTGAATTAGCAGTGAAAAAAATAAACATTTACGCATCAATGGAGATGCAAAAATGTCAAATTTTTTTTACAGTTTTATAAAATTTTATTTTATGAGCTTTCCTGAAAGAATGAGGTGAATGCCAACTTTGATACAGTAGAATCTACAAACACACATACATTCACTTTTCTTTCCACGAAATCGTGAAAAGGTTTGAAGTCCTTGCGCACTTGAATTTCCAAATTTCGTATCTATTCCTCAAGAACCTTCGAAACCTTATTTGAGAGCCACTGTATTCCAACTAAATCGGATCTAGGAATCCAGTGAAATATAGAAGGAATAAAATAATTCTGCAGGCCAAGCAGCTTTGGTCTAGTACAGTGCCTGGATGGATGGACGTTCCGATTATGAATTCAAACAAGCGCTATAATCCTGACTTCACATTATAGTGCTTTTCTAATTCTTGAATTCATTCTCGATTGTTTCACTTATTTCATTGTTAAAACAAAATAACTGTCAAATGACGGTTAGGGCAATCAGAATTATCTGTAACCTGGCGTGAAGATAGTAGGCCTGTTTTGGTTCGCTTTAAGGATGGTTCCAGAACGGTTCAAAACAGTCGCACATTTATTTATTCAGCGTAAGCTAGCGCGTAGCATGCGGGTAGCTTCCCATAGCATTGCTGCCCCACTACTTTGAACCAATTCGGAACCGCTTCAAGTGCGAACCAAAACAAAGCTAGTTAGTACGTTGTTATAATCGGCAGTGTTCCGAATCCACCCCATCTAATATATCCACAAAAGCATCAATAATAAAAAATGTGCTCGTCACTGAAACCAGTAAAAAAATTCTCGTAAACTTTATTGCGTTGTGCAAGTTCAAACGCGGATCGCATATCATTATTAAGGAGTTTGGGAAGACGGGTAACCTCATCTCCCCAGCTTCCTTTTGGTTGCTTTAATATGAGGGAAACGTAATGATCAAAACGTTTGGCTTATGAAAGTTTAGAAGTGTATCATTCGTTTCAGGTTCCAAATGAAAAATAAACTGCGTTTCAGGCGCATTCAATATTGGCTAAGAAAGTCCTCGGCGAATATGCGCATAATTTTATTCTTCTAGATATTGAAAATTTCGTAGAAATAAGGTAATTTCCTCTGGTTAAAGTACTATATTTATGCTAGTCAGGGAAGAAATTTACTTAGTTCGGAAAATGAAATCTTTGATTGAGAAAAGTATCTTATTATGAGTATCTATGTCTGGATGATTTATTGATTTAACATCGGCGATTTCGTCATTTTACTTCTTTCTAGATAGCATTCGATTTTGAATCATTTTGTTCGGTATATCTTCAGTATTATATAATGAATAATTTAAAAGGGTCAGGTATCCTTTTCATACTCGAATATTTTCTACACAAATGGGGCAAAACAATATTCAAAATGAACAAAGAACATAATTCTACAATGTGAACGGACATAAGTGTCACAAGTGATACTAATATTCATATTTTGGTCAGGAAAGAAAACTTGAAAAGTCAGCTAAATACGGAGGATATATTGAAAAATTCTTAGCCTACTATAGAACCAAACAAAATTTCAATGTCAAAATATCTTATTACTCAGAATATTCTACTCAACTGGATACATTTAATACAGAGAATCTTCAACGTCCCTAGACCTTTCAAAAAATATGTTTCTTCTTGCTCTGCGAACCAGACCTCCACAGCTTTCATTACCTCCTCCTTGGAAGAAAATTTACGACCTTTTAAACTTTTGTTCAGTTGAAAAAAGAGATGATAGTCGAATGGAGCCAAATCTTGTGAATAAGAAGGGTGTTCTAGTAATTCAAACCCTAAATCACGAATTTTTTAAATGGCAACATGAGATTTGTGTGCAGGGGCTTTGTCCTGCAAAAACAAAGCACCTTTGGACAGCTTTCCGCGTCTTTTCTCTTTGATTTTTTTCCGTAGAGTGGTCAGTAATGTCGAATAGTAATCTCCGGTTATTGTTCTACCCTTATCCAAAAAATCAATCATTATTACTCCATAGCAAACCCAAAAAGCTGAAGCAAGAACTTTTCCAGCAGATTTTTGGACACGAAACTTCTTAGGTCTTGAAGAACCAGTGAGTCACCATTCCATCGATAGTTGCTTTGTTTCTGGATCGTAGAAATGTACCCAAGTCTTATCCATAGTAACAATTCGGTTTAAGAAGTCTACATCGTTTTCAAATCGAGCACAGATCGAACGCGATGCTTCTACCCTTGCACGCTTTTCTTCAACGTTCAAACATTTAGGGATCCATTTTGCAGCAATTTTTCTCATGTCCAAATTGACGTGAACTATATGATGAACGCGTTCGTATGGAATATTCAGTGTTTCAAATATCCGTTTTAGCCCAATTCGACGGTCTGATAAAATCATGACATGAACTGCATGGATATTTTCGGAGACTGACACAGAAACTGGCCTTCACGATCGGTCATAATCTTCATTGGAAATCACCAAGGGTATTAAGCATATCTTCGTAAATCTGCTTACCTCTTAACCCTTTCAAATGCAGGTACTTGATGATGGCTAGATACTCCAATTTTTCGATTTTCACAATTTCGGTTGACATCTTCTTTCTTTTAATTCATTGCGTAACTCAACAAACTTCACACTGACACTTGTTATGAGTTATTTTTCGTTGCTATGGTAACGCAATATTTTTTTATGCATGGAACTGGTCTAGGCTAACTATAGATATCAATACTTCCTCGTATAACAAACATTGAACAATAACGCGAATAAGCATAAAAATAAATAGATTGTCTACGAAGGAAATTCATTCAGAATATGTGTTTCAGAACTTTTTCAGATTCAGGAACCTGTATTGGATTTTTTCCACAAAAAACAGACCTAAGTTCCTCTTATTTTAGGGTGAAAGATTCAAAAGCAAATATAACAGCTGAATCATTTCATTGACTTCATAACATGCGGTAGAAGAGAAGTCAAATTATCTTTCTTATTTGTAGGCCAGTACAAGAACCCGTATATCGTTTATCTAGAATTTCTTTTAGCCAGGAATCACACGGCTGAATTCATGCCTATTATTGTTGATATGATTCTTGTCAATCTACCAATTCCTATGATAAACAGAATCGACAACGCTATCGATGGAGCTTTGACGCTAATTGGGAGAGCATATCACTCTGTACTACCTGATTGTTCAATCAACAGTTCAGTGATAATGGAAATGGGAAGTTGAAACCCCTATGTGACCTGGGTCCTACAGCTATACCAATTACTCCAATAGTATCTCTTCGACCAATCTAATTGCTCACCCTTAATGCTATCCACTTCCTCAATGCAACCGCATGAAGATAAGAACTTCTGCTTTGCAGATACTTTGAAGCGGACAGATGATAATCAGATAATCTGAACAATGGACCTTCGAAAATCCGATACTGTTTGAGAATCTGCAGATTTTTGTTCTCGAAGAAATCTTCGTTCTACTATTTGAAGAACCGATCTTTTGGATATTTCAATGTCGAAAAAGAAACAGATAAGAGGAAAGCAAGGGTGTTATCGAAAATATAGTAGTTTATCTACATCTCCTTTTGACTACATGTATATTTCATTCAAATTTATTTTAGCAGTCGGTTGGCCATGAAATAATTTTCTCAAGTTTTTGTAACTAGCACTCATGAAATATCGTTAATGTCATAACGCCGTTGCCACAACTAATATCAATACTTCAACAAAAATGCCGAAAGTGATTGAAAAAAGAGACAGGGTTTCAGGAAGTGCTATTTAGAATTCAGGTCCGCTCATTCAAATAGTTATACCCTTATATTCTGAAATCCACAATACGTCAGACGGTAGCGAACATATTCAATGTAAGAGAATTTATATAATGTTTCATCTGAATCTAAAAGACTTATATTTCAGCTGAATTTTTCCACAATCAGAAAGATTGTGAATGAAGAGGATGACAAAGAATTTCCTTCTATTGGGAGACCCAAAAAAGTGGTGGCATTTGAGAATTTTATGTTTGAGTGAATTAATGCGAAAAGTTTACTACCGGATATTCGATAAATGTCATCGGAGAATGTTCCCTAAGATGGATTTTTTTATTTTTCATTTGAATGGTCCTATACAATGTAAATGTCTTGATGAGGTACTAATAAATACCTAATTATTATTATCACATCAATGTATTAAGATGAATAGCCACAAATACGCGCAAGTTGCCCTGTTACTTGTTTATTCATGTGAAATTTTTGTTCAACGGTGAAGTTGCATCTTAACTTGAAACTTCCTTCAATTCCTTTTACTTATATTGATGCAAGATGATTTTTGTTGAAGAATTTAACATTCTTGTAATTATCTGTTGATTCCTTCGGGAGATACCCATTCCCAACCACTGCATCATATGCATTTCATCTTCGGGTAAATATTTTTGAAATCTACAAATGATGTCAGCCAAACAAGATAATGAACAATAACTCTCCTCAAGCTAGTGCATATTATGATATTATAGTGATCTCTTGTATTTTCCATGCAAATAACTGGATTTGGTATGCCTTCAATCAGTTTGTATAAACTTCAATTATGTTCGTCACATATTTTCCGAAGAGATTCGACATTGTGATAAAATACGTAATAACAGAAACTTTTACGTAGAACGGGCAACATAGCGTTGATTTAAAACCCAAAAATGTTTTGACAAGCTTCATAACCCCACATTTCCGTACTATACAGAGTGAAATGTGTCAAATTTCCATGGCCAACCGACTGCTAAAATAAAATTGAATGAAGTAAAGATAAACTGCACTTCCTCTACACTGGTGTAAATCAAATCGAGTGTAGAATAGTGCTACATTTTTTATGCAAACGAAAGGACCTAATATAAAAACTCATCCCCTCCATAGTCCATACCTGCCTAAGTTCTGAATTCTGCCCATCCAAAACGATGGAGCAACACATGCAGAAACATCTTTGTCAAGCATCAACAACTCGCAAACTCATTTTCAAGAATACTATATCATGCGAACATGTCTGACTCTTTTTAATATCCTGTCCTATATAAAATCTGTCAGCTTCTGACGCGATTCATGTCTTTGAGGCTTTAATGGGATTCGTGATATGAAATTCGTAAATTTATCGAGTGCGACGGGGGCGCTTGTTGAACATCCTTTCAGTTTTCCACCAAGCCAAGTTTCGGCGTGAGTTATTTTAGCGCACTTCCTAGATGGTGAAAGGTGAATGCGTTAGGAAGGAGGATTATACGTTCAGGTTGGACTTGGCGAAATAAATTCATTGGTATCGTTGCAAAATCCCGAATTTCGATCAATATCAGGGATATTTAGGTTATACAAGGTGTTAATGAATCTATGCGCAAATTTTAATGGGTAAATTTACCCTTCCGAACTATTTTTAGTTCAGCATTGGAACTTGTTGGATAGACCGAGATCAATTCGAGAATATTCGAAAAAAAAAATAGTATTTTTGGTCGTGTTCAATACCCGGATGGTTGACCACTGTGGTTATGAAATTGCCTATACATCGTTTTTTCAAAAGTTAGGCTTTTTTTTATAGAAGTCTTCAAATTAAGTTAATCCACCAAAAATGTCTTTATAGAATATCCAAGAGGGCTGAGATACAACCCCTAGAAATTCGACAAAATTTCATTGAATTGCAAGTACGGGACTGTGGAAGGTGACTCCGGCATCGCAAAAACGAAACAAAACATAAACATATAGCTGGACAATGAATGGTTCAGTACCAGTTCATCGGATTAGATGCATCAGGTCACCTTTGAGAGAATCATAATAGCTGTATCATGCAATTTAAGGTGAAAAAAATGTAGAAAATTGAGACAGTTAATTGAAAGTGCTTATGTTGACATAGTGCTATTATTGTTATCCTAATATACCTATCCCATTTTTACGACGATTGTTGGAGGGTTCGAACAAGTAGAAGATTGTGATGCCCATTGTGAAAACATTTGTGAATAATTCAGATGAATTATATTGGTGAGATTTTGAACTTATATTCTGTTTTTTACATTTGTGTACTAAGTCTTTTTCTGTCAGTTGGTACCAAAATAAGCCATTTCATAAAAAAGTGTGAGTTACTAAATAATGTGAAAAATTTGGCGAATCATTTTCAATATTTTTTTCAAGTTTGTCATATCACTTTATATTTGTGATCTGTGGACCAAAGACTTCCACTGTGATCTATCTAACGCTAGTTGTTCTCAATTATGATTGGCATTAACTGATTTTAGGGATTGATGCAGTATATCCTTAAGCCGCTTATACTGGCCTCCTGGTTTCTGAGCTCCCTCTGTGAATTCGGCATACAAAGCTATTTTGGGGTGTCTTGTGTCTTGCATCCTCAAAATGTGGCCGCTCCTACTGAGTCGGCCCTTGTTACTTGAGTCTCAAGTGTAATGCAACTCGCGCGCTGCAAGACTTCTGCATTTGAAACTTTGTGGAACCATCTCATGTGCATAATCTGTCTAAGATGACGTTGTTGCGTTTGTCCAAGCTGTTTAATATGTCGCCTGTAGAGAGTCTAGCTTTCGCTTCTGTAATGAAGCATTGGGAGGACCACTGCTTTATAAACAGCTGTCTTGTTCTTCAGATTGAGGTCGTGATTTTGAAACACTCTGTCCTTTAGCCTATAGAATGCTCGTGATGCTGAATTCATACGGTTGTTTATTTCCGTGTCCAGGTAAGCTAATATTTATGAAGCTTGCCAAATATTTGAACTGCTCGACCTGTTCTAGAGTTTCATCCCCCAGGTTGATATCTCTTTGAAGGCTTTCTGGTAGACTTACCAGGATTTTGGATTTGTCAACATTGAGTCTAAGGCCTAAAGATTCGTATATGTATATATTTTTATAGGTGTCCAACATTGTCTGTAGATCCTTTGAGCTGCGCAGTCGTCTGCATATTGAAGTTTCGTGATAAACTTTGTGCGGGTTTTTGCTCTGAGACGCTTCGGGTTAAACAGGCCTCCATCAAATCTGTGTGATCTAATTGAAAAGGGTAAACTTCTTTTATTGCTGTTTTGAATAACTTTTTCGCAAGCATTCTCTCTTCAATATTACTCAAAACAGCAATAAAAGAGGTTTGCCCTTTTCGAGTTGAAACTAATCACAAATACAATGTGATATCTTGAAGAATCATCTCAGTAATACAGCATATTTTTTTAAGCACGAGATTTCTCTACTGAAACTAAGCGAAAAAATCTCATCATGCAAATGAGACTTAACAAGGAAATGCCTGCATACAAAAGATTCAAATTGTCGTGTATACATCTTGTATCCTGTGAAATATCGAATTTGATTGGTACCACTCACGAGGCGTTTTCTCGCTACCTGCCAGTAACAGATAAGAAACTTCATTTCGTTAATGTCACAATGCTCATAAATATAAGAATTTAAATAAGCGACGAAGCTTTGCATTGTCTCATCAGACGTATACAGAATTCTATAATTTTCAATTTCTCCCTGGTTATGAATTCGAAAACCCGGATGAGACCGGATTAAGCGGTCTTTCTTAGTACTAGGTATTAAGTTATTCAAAGTATCCTCCCTTGAGAGACATTCGCTATTATATTCATAGCGCTAGGAGTTATCGAACCCTTCTCGTTAAACAGCAGAGAATAACAGATTAATCTCGGGGAGCTATAATGGTGAAATTCCACCCTGCGCCTCTGTAATCCGCCGAAAATATCTTAATCCGAATATTTGGATCCTCTTTGAAATCTGGCTGAATGAGATGGTATCTTTGTCTTTGATGCGGTCACTTATTCGTCTAATTGGGCTGATATTAAATGCTTCAATTACAAGAATTAGACGAAGAAGAGAGTGAGGTCCAATAACAGCTATGCCGACTGAAACAAGTTAACTTTCAATACAAGTGAAATAATTGAAATTGAAAAAAAAAATTTTTACTACTGAATTATACTAGAATACGCTAAGTCTTTGAGAAAATTATGTATATAAGATAGGTATTCTTAGTAGAATGAGTTCTTTTGACAATATTTTTTGAGCAATTCTTGACATCTTCATTTTTTAAGTTTTAAAGTATACTTCAAAATAATGAAACAAAATTGTTACTTATGGAAGCTGCTTTACTTCAAGTTGAATTCGAATTGCCCATGCATCTCTGGCACTCCTGCATTTTTAAATTTCAAGCCAGAAAACATGTATACATGGTGTATTTAAAGGTGTGGCTTTATTAACAGAAGGTAGAACTGGTCAGAATGAAGCGTTTCACAAAAAATCACCTATACAAAACTTTCCAAATGTCAACGTTGAAAAAAATTTAAAATAATTAGTGAAATAGATCCTAATACGACCCTAGATCATTTGTTATCACAGTATGGAAGGATGGTTTGATTTTCAAACTTTATACTCATCTGAAGTGTGGAAAGATGGTTCGCGTTTACCAGAAAACATACTGTCAGATAGAAGGTTTCGTGTTTTTGTTGATGATTATATATACAGGGTGTTACCAAATTAGACCTGAATCTTGGAAGAGGTGTTTGTATAACTCATTTGCTGTCGTTTGAGCTATATTTATTGATAACCAAAAATCAACAGTTTCCGAGATATTTGAGTTCTTGTGTTTTTCTCACTTTACTTCATTTTTCGTCAATTTTTTCTACGTTGACCAAGTTTTATTATAATTTCGGATGATTTTCATCAGAAAAAGATATGATACGTATGAAAAAAGCAAAAGTATTCTGTATTAGATTTCGAAAAAGAATTTGTATGATTTAAAATTTGGTACCTATATGAAGAAAAGAAAAATCGATTCCTAATATCAATTTGCCTGCAACTTTCGAATTCCACAATTCATGTATGAAAAAATTATTTAAAAAACTTGCCAAATTCCTTCTTCATTCCCTAAAAAAGATTTCGTTACAATGCAGCAGATTTTTTTATAAACAACCTTTTGAATGTCTAATACGAAAAATAGTGAATGAGTATTCAGGATAGTTTTGCTTTCTTCATATACGTATCATATTATTTTCTGATGAAAATAATCCAAAATTATAATCAAACTTGGTCAACGTAGAAAAAATTGACGAAAAATGAAGTAAGGTAAGAAAAACACAAGAACTCAAATATCTCGGAAACTGTTGATTTCTGGTTATCAACAAATATGGCTCGAACGACGGCAAATGAGTGATACTAACACCTCTCCCAAGGTTCACGTCTAATTTGGAAACACCCTGTATATATTGAATAATCTATATTTCTATAGGTACTTGGTACTTAATTTTTTAGCTTTATCTTCATATTCTTTCATCTTTCAATCAAATCTTAATTTGTGCGGTAGCTGAAGAATTCTTAACGACACTATTAACTTTATGCCTTCACAAATATCAAATCAGGAGGGCTTTGAAATTTAATATTAATCAGATTTCTCTGGATTTTCTCAATATACTCCTAGGAGATTTGAATACGAAAATCCAGTAGTATATATTAAAAAGACGTTTCAGAAAAAAAAGCCAGACGAAAAACATTATCAACCCTATAGTTGAAGAACATAACCAAGATCCATCCAGTAAGTGGCCATTTTCTCAATGGAATATCTATTTGAAAATGACATGTTTTGTTCTTTGTATTTCTTCAATGAAGCTGATTTCTCAGACGCATCAGAGAGTCAAGATTTTGTACATTTTTATCCATTGTATTTTCCTCTGAATTGTACGACTTTCTGTTTACTAATTTTATATTCTTTCCTCATAATATTACTTACTTTTTACTTGTCAGTACATTTGTTGTTATTTCAATTTTTGCTATTTTATTCTCAAAATTTCCTTATACACTGCGCAAAAAAAAATAACGCACATTATGGAAATCTCAAATTTATTCTACAACTGAAGGTGTTCTCAAAGATAATTATTTTTATCAGAATTATGCATGCATATGTTATCCACTTTCAACGGTTTTCTTCAATACAGATGTTTTTTCCCAGCAGGAATAAAAGAAGATGATTTTATCATATTTTGAATTTATTGGCTCCATTCTAAAATCAGTTGTTTTCGATCAATTCTAGTGATCAATAGCTTTTCTTTCGTTTGATTTTCTACACTCGATCGCTATGCAACGCGAAACACGCAATTTGACCCAAGAGGAATGTGCCCAAGCGGTAGTTTTGCGGGAAGAAGGGTGGACATACACAAGAATTGCAGAAAGGTTTGGAGTTTCCGATACAAGTGTGTCCAGAATGTTGCAGCGATTCAGGGAGACAGGTATGAAGACCAGGACAGGGTAGACCACGGATAACAACTGCCATTCAAGAACGTTACTTGAGAGTTTCTTCATTGAGACAACGGTTTGCAACCGCTCGCCTTCTTCAAATTCAGCTTGAGCAAACTCATGAGGTGCAAATTAGCACTCAGACAATAAGAAATCGCCTCAGAGAATATGATTTAGGGCCTCGTGTCGCGGCAAGAGGCCCAGCTCTTACCCCAGCCCATCGAAGGGTGCGTTTGGATTTTGCGAGAGAGCATATCCATTGGGAAGAGGACGATTGGGAAAGAGTTTTCTTCACAGATGAGTCTAGATTTTGCCTCTACCATTGTGATCGACGTTCCCTTGTATACAGACGTTGACATGAAAGATATGCTCAGTGCCATTTCCTGAATACTACTGGTTTCGGGGGAGGATCGATTATGGTATGGGGTGGAATATCTTTGACTGCTCGCACAGACCTAGTGGTCGTTGATAATGGAGCTATGAATGCTGATAAGTATATAAGGAACATTCTAGAAGAGCATGTATTATGGACGATAATGCCAGACCCCATCGTGCGCTCATCGTTCAGGAGTACCTTGAAGAGGTTGAAGTCTCTCGAATGGAATGTCCAGCAAGAAGTCCAGATCTCAATCCGATTGAGCAGGTTTGGGACAACCTCAATAGAAGGCTGAGAAGTCAGAAAATCATCCAGCTACTCTTAATGACTTAGGAATCCAACTCGGAGAAATCTGGAAAGGATTAGATCAGAACATTTTAAGATCACTCATTTTGAGTATGAACCGTCGTTGCCGAGCTGTAATTAACGCAAGGGGTGGAAATACCAAGTATTAAATCACTTATCAGCATTTCAGTATTTTGAAAATTGTTCATTTCTCTTCTTTCACATACGATTCGGTGAAATCCTGAATTTTTCTTCCATTTAATGTGTCTTGTTTCGTTCAAAACCTTCCCGAGAGAACATAAAAAATAAGTTATAAAGTCAATGTAGAGTTAACTTTCATTAAAATTGAGATTTTCAGAATGTGTGTTAATTTTTTTGCGCAGTGTAGTTGTCGCCTCACCATGAATTGTTTGAATGAAATTTTCCGGTAAAACCCACACGAGGCCATGAAGTTTAGATACCGCTGAAAATTTCTCGGCCATATTTCGAAGCATCATACCTAAGTGTAAAGATTGTTCAGAAATTCTCGTATTCCACCACCTTCAAAGTGGTCAACTTCCATACCGTCCGTCGACACAACACAAAACATCCCTGCTATTCAATTACCAACTCCGACCCCCTCATTCCGACAGCTCGTGTATCCTGACTGCCGTTTGATTAGAATTCTTGTCTGCCGTAAAATGGGAAACGTGGCCACACTTCAAAATACGCCGTTTGATGGCGAAAAACTACCGAAGTGATGAGTCAGAGGAAGAAGTTGTTGAAAAAGCCGTTTTATTATGGTGGATCTTTGGAAGGTGTTCCCTCCGCGCACTTAATTTATAGGTGGGGTCCGAAACCATCTCGGGTCTTATCCTGGCGATATAAATTCAATCGCACCGAAAAAAAACTCTTTGTATTCTTCCGGGGGGGGAAAAAAGGTTTCGATATTTTATCGAAAAGATGATGGGAATCCATGAAACGGGATTCACTCATCCTCGAGAAATTCCTCAAAGGAGATCAGAATCTGTATGCATCATTTCCTGTGTAGGATTGTGTGGATGGGATTCTATACGGAAGAATAAAACGTGTCTATATTTCGTTTGGAACATTTTTCGATCAATAAGAACTTCTTGATTTTCACACGTATATAGAATAGAATAGAAAACTGTTCCAACCCTTAGCCGTTAGAAAAACAGCAACAATTGATGTTTTTCTATGTATGAAGAGTGCTTTTCTGAATTATAAGACGTGTATTGAAAAATTCGTCATGTAGGTCTTTTAAAATTGACAAAAGTATCAAGTTAGTGATTAGGATTTGCAATATTCTGCAAGGAATTTCTCAAGTAGGAAAATCTAGGTGTAAAATGTTCGTTGGACCATCCTGTATATCAACCTCATCGTTTTTCCTATGCCTCGATGGATGAAGTAGCCGATTTTACCCGTGACGAATTTATCTGATCCAAAGACACGTCTCTCTCATTGTGGCGGAGCTCTGGACGCAATGAGATATACTCGTATATTAGCTCCACGAGCTTGAAGCTCTTAGAATTAGAGGACACTCGGGAGTGTTGCTAGATACAACCGTGTGATATATGAAGGTGCAGTCTGAAAACGAGATTTATAAACTTTATTCCCGCTCTGACTCGTGGTTTTCGAACGATTCTCCTCAGCGGGGCAATCCATTTTGTGCCTGGAAATTGGTTTGATCATCATCCAGCATGCACGTTGAGATGAATAATTTAGTTTTATATCGAGGTGAATAATTGGAAACTAGGATTTCCCATTCGATGCTGAACCCAGGGTCTTGGAGCTCGTTTGCATAAAAGTGTTCCATTATTTGTATCATTGTAAGTAAAGGGTGTCCCAAATTCGATGCTCACAGGGAGCATCTCGAACACAAACAAAGATATAACGAAATATTTGAATGAGTCATTTTTCATTTTTCAGAAACTCCTTGTAACTCCGGAACGAATCAAGATATCTATGATCTGCTTTCTGATTTCGAAAGAAGATCCTCTCAGCGAGCATCGAATTTGGGACACCCTGTACGTCGCGTCGTTTCATTTCTTCATATTTAAATGATCGAAAATTTGGTAGGCATGTGTGACTTAATAAATCGTTTTAAATATAGTTATAAAGTTATATAAATTATGAGGATTGCCAATAAGAAAAATTACGACGATTGTTGGAATGTTGTGCCCATTGTGAAAAAAATTCGTGATTAATTTAGACGAATTTTATTGGTGAGATTTTGAAGTATTATTCTATTTTTTACACTTGTGTCCTAAGTCTCTTCTGTCAGTTGCTATCGAAATTAGCCATTTCATAAAATCGTGTAAGTTACTAAAAAATAATGACAGCAATTCGGCAATCCTAAGTTTCCATTTTAATTACCACGTAAATCTCGAACGAGCCAATATCCTAAACGAAACCCCATAGTCGAATCGATAAGTTTTTTCCCACTGCATTCAGCTAACAAACGGTCTAGGGGTCGTATTAGGATATTTTTCAGTAATCATTTGCAATTTTTTTTTTCAACTTTGTCATTTTGAAAGTTTTGTATAGTTGTAGCACCATTTTAACCAGTTGAAAAAAAGCATCACCTTTGAAAACACCCTGTATATACAGGGTTAGGACTATTTAGAGGCTGACTATAGAAATATCGAAAACCGTTGAAAATAAAGGGTGGCTTAAATTACAAAAATGTAGTACATCAGTATAATCGCTATATAGGATTATGACTACACACCGAATTTCGTGTATACTTCATTCACTTTTATTTTAGCAGTCGGTTGGCCATGGAAATTTGACACATTTCACTCTGTATAGTACGAAAATGTGGGGTTATGAAGCTTGTCAAAACATTTTTGGGTTTTAAATCAACGCTATGTTGCCCGTTCTACGTAAAAGTTTCTGTTATTACGTACTTTATCACAATGTCGAATCTCTTCGGAAAATATGTGACGAACATAATTGAAGTTTATACAAACTGATTGAAGGCATACCAAATCCAGTAATTTGCATGGAAAACACAAGAGATCAGTATAATATCATAATATGCACTAGCTTGAGGAGAGTTAATGTTCGTTATCTTCTTTGGCTTACATCATTTGTAGATTTCAAAAATATTAACCCGAAGATGAAATGCATATGATGCAGTAGTTGGGAATGGGTGTCTCCCGAAGGAATTAACAGATAATTACAAGAAGGTTAAATTCTTCAACAAAAATCATCTTGCATCAATATAAGTAAAAGGAATTGAAGGAAGTTTCAAGTTAAGATGAACGTCACCTTTGAACAAAAATTTCACATGAATAAACAAGTAACAGGGCAACTTGCGCATATTTGTGGCTATTCATCTTAATACATTGATGTAATAATAATGATTAGGTATTTATTAGTACCTTAAGACATTTTCATTGTATAGGACAAGTCAAATGAAAAATAGAAAAATCCATTTCAGGGAACTTATTCTCCGATGACATTTATCGAAAATCCTATAGTAAACTTTTCGCATTAATTCACTCAAACATAAAATTCTCAAATGCCACCACTTTTTTGGGTCTCCCAAGAGAAGGAAATCCTTTGTCATCCTCTTCATTCACAATCTTTCTGATTGAGGAAATATTCAGCTGAAATATAAGTCTTTTAGATTCAGATGAAACATTATATAAATTCTCTTACATTGAATATGTTCGCTACCGTCTGACGTATTGTGGATTTTAGAATATCAGGGTATAACTATTTGAATGAGCGGACCTGAATTCTAAATAGCACTTCCTGAAACCCTGTCTCTTTTTTCAATCACTTTCGACATTTTCGAATTTTCGTAATAAAAATTGATATTAGTTGTGGCAACGGCGTTATGACATTAACGACATTTCATGAGTGCCAACCTAACTTCGTTCTAGTTACAAAAACTTGAGAATATTTTTTCATGGCCAACCGACTGCTAAAATAAATTTGAATGAAGTATATTTATCTCCAGAAACAAATGAGTTATGAAGCCAAAATGATAATCTTGATTTTCAGTTTTTTCGAGCTATCTCAGGAACCATCAGAGATATTTGAGAACTGTTTACACTCACCCAGTCATCCTTCAATAACGCAACTTTTTCGTAATTTAAGCTGCCCCGTATTTCTAACGGTTTTTACTACTATCTCGAAGAAAATGAAATATCAGATTAAAAGGATCTGTCTCAAACGACTTCAAACATCATTTTGACAGATTGGGGTTTTGTTCTTCACCACCTGACAGTAGCCTTCTTTCATTCGTAGTCTTGACAATTGATGTGAATTTTTGTAGCTTTTTGACTTTATTTTCTTCCGTTCATAAATCAGTCGAGACAAGTGGTAACTTATTGCCTTTTCTTTTTCATTGAGAAATAGGATAAAAAAAATTAACTGCATTTTAATTGAATGTAATAGTTCGAATAAAGTTCTTCTTCTTATTATTATTATGATTAATCGCTGTAATGTCACTGTAAAAGTATTTCGACCTTCAAATATCTTCGTATCTACTCTTTCTTAATCCAGGACGACTTACACGTCCTGACTTTCTTGATTCGGCCATTAGTCACCCTAGTCCCCGAATTATTCTTCCTTAGGGTGGTATAATTGACATAATCACCTCATGCTCAGGATATTACTCCGCACTGAGCCGAAATATTCGTTAAAGGATTACAAGGCAACAAAGGATTCACCCCCACCGGCGTGACGCCGGTTCCAGACTCTATATAGACGAAACATCGCAGTTCACTGTCAAAGTCCTTCTAATCGCTCAATAATCACCCCCAAAGATTGAGTTACTCCGGGAGGCCGTATAATTCAGCCGGTGGGTCTCCTGTCATCGCAGAATGATGTAGTTCACTGGCCGGGCATAATGATTGAACGTCTACAGAATTAATTAGATGAGTTAATGTTGCATAACTCCATCAAATCCTGCATCGATTCTATCCGATTAGGGGAAGATTCCTGCTGTGGAATATCGGTTTCGGGGGATGAGAAAGGTGCCACGACTAAGAGGTTTAAGATGGCTGTGACTGAACTGAACAACACTTGAAAGGTCGGACAATACCTATATGCTTTGATGTGGAATGAGTATGAAATTCATCTATTACAACTTACTGGAAATTGGGACTATCATTTTCATCCCAAAAAAACAAGTTCAAACAATGTTGAATTAAATCAGAATTGAGCCAAATGGTTAATTAGGGTGATACAGATTTTTGGGCTTCTCGATCCAACCTACCACGACCAGGGGGTTCAAAGTGTTACCGATAGGGATGGCATTTTCTTGACAGAGATCCATAGTTGGATACCCTGATACAATGATTCAGAAAGAGGCCCTTGGGGCTCTATTATTGTGAGAGTGTCAAAATTTTTGGTCTGCTCTGGTAGTTGAGTACCAAGGTCCTGTAAACATTCACAGAATGAAGAATTCAATGATTTAATTTTCTCTTCAGAGAAACTACAAACTGGCTGTTTGATCTGAAAGTTGTCTAAATATTTTTGTTTGTGTGCCAAAAAAAATTGCTTTCAAGTGAAAAAATAGACTATTTGAAAGGTGCTATGATCATATCTAGCAAACATCAACATTTACTTTAAATACTAGTTAAATACTGCATAGTAAATTAAATTGAAATGCATTACAAACTTTCCATCTGTTTCTCAATTAGAGAGTACATTTATAAATTTGAGCCTACTGATTGAGGACACTTTTTTACTTCACAGCATTTGTGCTGCTTCACATAGAAATGACAATATACATTTAATTAGTTTAGAACAATATTGATATCAAATAAGGGTATTTCTTCAGTTTATAGTGAAGGTTTCATAATAGTTCTATTGCTTATTTAATCAACTGAAGAAATATTCACATTTATTAATTTCAACAAAAGTTACGATGGATCAATTAGAGAATTGTGAAATATTCCACTACCGATATTTTTCTGATGATCCCAGAGAGTAATGTTGATATCTGCCAAAGTTTGAAAAAGGAACATTTGCAACCCTGAAGGAGTTTTGGACATAAAAAATTAAATTAAATACCTATAATTTCACATCTGCAGTATAGTCTATTGGAGCTGTGATACGAGCAAATTTTACATATGGCAAGAGTTGTGGAATACGCACCTCCTGTTGACCAATAAACTCCATTTCAGCAGCTTGGTATATTTTCGTACATTTATCTCTTTGCTCTCTATATACTGTCCAATCTTCCTGTTTTGTTGTTTCTTTGGCTTTGATACATTTTTAAGACTTTTGTTGGAATGTTTGAACAAGAAAATTGTGATGCTCATTGTGAAAAACTTCGTGAATACTTTAGACGAATTTTATTGGTGAGATTTTGAAGTAATGTCCTATTTTCTACACTTGCGTCCTAAGTCTGTTCTGTCAGTTGATAAAGAAATGAGCCATTTCATAAAATCGTGTAAATTACTAAAAAATGATGAAAATAATTCGGCAATCCTAAGTTTCCATTTTCATTACCACCTTATATCGAACGAGCCAATATCCTATACGAAACCACACGGTCGAATTAGGATCTATTTCAGTTATAATTTTCAATTTTTTCTTTCAACTTTGTCATTTTGAAAGTTTTGTATGGGTGATTTTTGGTGATATGCTTCATTTTGATCAGTTCTACCTTCTGTTGAAAAAAAGCCTCACCTTCAAATACACCCTGTTTCATTATGTTATTGTATGCTTTACTTCTAACCCTTCATTATTTTCTAATATTCAGTGTTGACATTGGGGCGGATTAGGTTATACCCTGCATCTTGAATATTCCAGTTGATCATTGGCCGTCCCCAATTTCCATGGGACAAATTCTATCCTGATTTTGGTTTCTCATGCCTAATAGAATGAATGGGAAATGAACCCTGAATCTAGTGTCACTAATTCAACACGAGGCTACAGAATTTCATTATGAACTAGCATCAAGAAAAGGAAACTTATGCGTTGAGCAAGCACAAAAACATGCCAGGCCAACTATTTTTGAGCAGCACACTATTACATGGAGTGTCAACATTTTTATGCAGTAGTCATCGAAATATTATCATTCTGTCGATTTCAATAATTCTCATCGCTTTGGAAACAGCACTTCGGCAGGAAATATCACTAAGAATTGAAAATAGAATAGTTCGAATGACTGCCAATTTAAAAATTCCATGAAAGAAAGCAATATATCAAAGCTCAGTGTGATTTTAAAATCATTTATAAGAAACCTGTAACTTGGGACAAAATAAAAAAAGTTGATATCATTCCCTACCTAAACATAGAAATAAAAATTAGATTCTTCCGATATCGATTGAAATTTATTTTGGGAGGATTTTGCATCTCTTCATAAACTTTTTAGGGTTTTCACTCCCAATCTCTGAAACAAAATCAATTAAAAATGAAATCAACGATTTGCTCCTGCGTAAATTCTTGCACTAATTTGTCAGGAGCAAATTAACTAGAAAAAATTGTTGCCTGACAATGAACTCAAAATAAATATTAATTTCTCTATTTTTAATATTATTTTTATGTTCGCGTTTTCTTATTTCTAGAGGTCTGGACGTTTCACCTGTATAAGTTTTACCACAAATACAGGGTATGTTGTAAATACAATTTTTTGATTTTTGTTTTTCGTTCAAAGGTTTAGTTTTTGTTAATATAGATCTTAAATCATTTTGCGTTTTAAAAACAATTCGTATGTTGAACTTCGAACCGATTCTTCTTATTTTTTCTGAAAGGCCATTAACATAAGGAATTACATTCAACAAATTTGGTTGTTCTTGACAGTTTGTTGGTTGTTCCTGATCATTATTACGATTTTGGTTAGTCATTTTTCTCTCTAAATTTAATATTGTTTTTTCAATAAAATTTTTTGGGTATTGATTATCCCTAAGAAAATGTTTAATGAAGTCAACTTCATTATTTCTAATTTCGGGTGTAGATGAAATTAAATTAGCTCTATCATAAAGTGTTTTAATGATACCTCTTTTGACACTTACTTGGTGATTGGAATAAAAATTTAAATATCTATTACAAAGAATTATAATTTCAACGTTATTTATTTTGAGTTCATTGTCAGGCAACAATTTTTTCTAGTTAATTTGCTCCTGACAAATTAGTGCAAGAATTTACGCAGGAGCAAATCGTTGATTTCATTTTTAATTGATTTTGTTTCAGAGATTGGGAGTGAAAACCCTAAAAAGTTTATGAAGAGATTCTTCCGATGTTACGTTCTTTCCATTCCTAATTCTAACTTCGAATTTTGGTTAAGATTAGTAGATTCGACAAAAGCAATAGTCTAGTTCTTACAAGTATTCATTTTTGAGTAGCAGCAAATTCTAGTTTTTATGAGGCTTTTCAATAAAAACTAGTTATTCAAAAAAAGTGCTTGAAAGGAACAGGAAATGAATACTGTAATGAAACAAACTAGCTACACAGGTGTATTTCAAAGTGAGGCTTTTTTTTTCAACAGAAGGTAGAATTGGCCAAAACGAAGTGTTTCACCAAAAATCACCTCTACAAAACTTTCAAAATGACAAAGTTAATAAAAATAGTGAAAATGATTACTGAAATAGATCCTAATACAACCCCAGACCGTTTGTTAGCTGAATTATCGCAAAGCAGTGAGAAAAAACTTCTCCTGATTCGACCATGTGAATTCGTTTAGGATAAAATTAATGAAATGGCTCATTTCGATACCAACTGACAGAAGAAAATCAGTACACAAGTGTAAAAAATAGAATCATACTTCAAAATCTCACCAATAAAATTCGTCCTTATTATTCACTAATTTTTTCACAATGGGCATCACAAACTTCTTGTTCGAACACTCCAACAATCGTCGTAAAAATCTGATGAAATCGGGAAACATCCTAGCACTTTTTCAACATAACTAACATAAGCACTTTCAAGAAACTGCCTCGATTTTCTACATTTTTTTGCACCCTAAATTTCACGATAAAGCAATTATGATTCTCTCAAAGGTGACCGGATGCATCTGATCCGATGAACTTGTCACTGAACCATTCATTGTCCAGCCATATATGTTTATGTTTTGTTTCGTTTTTCCGAAGCCGGAGTCACCTTCCACAGTCCCGAACTTGAAATTCAGTGAAACTTCTAGGTGTTGTATCTCAGTCATTTTGATATTTTATTTAGACAATTTTTGGTAAAACGACTTATTTTGATGAATTATACCTTCTGTAAAAAAAAAATCCTCACCTTTGAAAACACCCTGTATAATTCTTGGTAGTCTATTACCCCTACTATACCATTTCAAAATAGAGGTACTGGTCGTCAATATCTAAGTATGTATCTGTGAACTTTTTTGTTGTTGAAATATCAAGAAGCTTCAAAGTTAGTATAATCTGAGGAAACTCGGCCTTTGAAAATTTCTCTTTATGGATCCGGAGGATCAAATGATCATAAGCAAATAACTTGTCTTGGTAACCTCAAATACATAATACCCAACACTGCTGATTTGCTTCCCCTTTGGGAATTTATGTGAGAAAAACCGATTATCTTGAGACCTCTCCCAAGGGTTGTCCCACACTGAATAAGCCGTTCCAGACATAATTTCAGAAGACAAAGACCCCTATTTTTTGGTGTTCTATCATCCCTAGGAACGTTCCCATTTCACCTCGTATCTATGCATTTTTTGAAGAAGCGATGCTGCATCAGATGATACTCGAACTCTGAATACAATCTCATATTCGTTTCTTGCAGAAAATAGCGGATAAAACCGGTTGATATTGGATGCAGGAATGGGCTTTTAAACTACAAAACTACCGGGAATAGAATTCAAAAGTGTCATTCTCGTTTATGGGGATTTCGATATGTATACTTCAGTGAATTCGACAAGGTTCAACAATAAAAGCCTCATATCTGCGTCGTTCTAGATGTGCCGAAGTTTATATGATTTCTCGGATCGCGTATGTCACAACCATTTATCCAATAGTCTGACTGATGCAGATACCATTACCCTGTTTCACATTCGGACGCAAAATCGACTGTCGAAATCATAAACTTCAATATCGGCATGTAAGTAACATACGCCTAATATTTTCCCCCCTGTGAGCGATTGCAAAATATCGATTTCGTCCCTCATTTGGTACACGGCTCTTCCTGTGAATCGACAACTTTCAAAACGTCATTCCAGCCCTCGGGCAGAGACTATCGGGGCGTAAACAGGATTTTCCGTTCGCCCTTTTCGGCGCGACAGTCGCTCGCTTTAATACAATATTTTATGATTTCGGTTCCTCTGACATCGAACTTTCAACTCCGATATCTGTTTGATGGGCGCTCCTCGAAAGGCGAGAGAAATTTTCGGGTGTCCCGCTCGATCTCGACGGGGAGAGATGAAGTCGCTTTCCGGTTGAAGGCGCCTTATACCAACTTTCTTTTGAACTTAAGTTAATATCGTCTTTTCGATATGAGCTCTTCCCAATTCACTGTCTCTGATTCGATTTACAGCGTGCCATTTTCGATTCGGCGAATGATTGAAAACGTCTTCGAATAATTATATTCTTTCGGTGGATCGCTGAAGAATCGTTCTCGAAATCTAATTTGATACCATTTTGTAAAATTTTAGGTTTTCGACATTTTCGGATGTATCTTCGGATTCCACATTCATTTTATGTACATTTACAAGTTAGAGTACAAAAAAAGGCCAAAAATCGATTTTTTTCAAATCATATACTATTTGTAGTAGGCTTTTAAGGGTTCTCTACATCCAAAATGTTCCATTTTCAAGATATTCCGGAAAAACTACACTGCGCAAAAAAATTAACGTACATTATGGAAATCTCAAATTTATTCTACAACTGA